>NW_026634194.1:0-60000 GCF_024868665.1 Triplophysa rosa
CTTAAAAGTTCATTCATCTTAGAACTTCCCACACATTTGGCTAGGAGTGCTTTTATATCTCCCAGTGCAAGGAGTTTTCCAGTGGTCTCATCCTCCACCATTTTGATCCATTTGCCTGCCCCTTCATGTAGATCTGGCAGGCGTGAAACTAGTCCATCCAAGTCTTGGGAGCCCCATGGCACATATTGTGCTTGTCTCCCTTTTATCAGGATAGGGCATTGCCCTGCAGCGTCACTTTGTTTCTGGTATTTTCTAGGAGTGCTACTTATGTCTGCAGGCTTTCTCAGTCTCCCTCCTTCTTTTCGTGTCCAAACTAATTGGTCTAGTTGGTTTGGTTCGATCTCTGAGTCTTGGAGATAGATTTTGCCCGCTACGAACTTATATTCTCCTTCCTTAGGATTTCTTGAGGTCTGCCCTGATGAAGTCCCTCGATTAGTTGGAGAGCGTCTTGCTTGGTAACTGCCAGTTTCAGATTGGGCTTCTTCCTCTTGTTCTTCCTCGCTTGCTTCAGAGTTGGCTTTTGAAGTCACTCCTAAACCACGAGCAGAGTCTGTTTGTATTTTTCTCAAAAATTCTGTTGTGTCTTTATATGCCTCATTTCTTTCTTTAATTAATTCTGACAATGCCCTCTCCGCTTCTGCATAAGGGCTGGTCACATCTTCATCTTGTTCTTCATCATTTCGATTTGATGCACAGCCTGAGGCTTTCTTTTTGGCTTTGTTGTCCCTATTCTTTTCTACTCTCTGGGGGATTGGTTCCTTATTACCTTCCTCTCGGTAGGGTGTTATCTCTACCTGCCCTTCTATTGTGACATCTCCTGTCATGGTTACTACTGGCATTTGTTTTATCATTTGACTTTTGAAGGGTTCATAGGGAGGTGGCTGAGTCATTTTCTCAAGTTTTTCCTCATTTTCACCATCCATTTTTAATACTTCTCTAATTTTTTTCATATTTTTCAGGAAATTAATTCCTTCATTTTTAAACAGGTTCAGTACTTCCTGTTCTACCCTTCTTTTTTCACTACGTTTCTTGTTTTTGTCTTTTGGTTTATAATTCTTTATTAATCCCTCCATTTCCTCACACACTGTCACATCAAAGGTACCACTTTCTGGCCATATTGTTCTTAAGTTTTTGGTCCTTGCGGCCCACTTTCTGGATATTTTTTCTATTGAGTCTTTACATACTGGATATTTAGATCCCAACAGATCTACAGGAGTAGATGACATTTTGAAACAATTACTTGCAATAGTTTTCACACAATAAAACACTTCTTTCTTTTAATTAATTTCTTTTATTAAATCATTATTTGTATTCAAATCAACTTTATTTATTTAACAAATCATTTTAATCTTTATTTTATTTTTATTATATCATTATTTTATTTTCAAATCAATCTTGTTTCTTTATTTAATCATTTGCTTTACTGGAATTCAAACCAAGATCTGGAGTTTTCTGGGGCAATTTCCATTACCAATTTTCTCAAAGTCAACGCCACAAACTGTTGAGGGATTACTTCTCCATGGTTATTGGTACGCAATTCTCTGTTTAACCAATTTACATATCGGGTGTCTGCAGAGACTCTCAGCTCAGGATGGGTAATGAGCCGCCCAGTGCGTCCCTTTCCCAATGGATAGCCCTCTAGCTGTCCTACACCAAAGTACCTGCCTGCCAATAGGTCCAATGGGATTTTTTGAATATGCAATGTCTTTGCTGATGCGCCTAAGGGTTGGTTAGCTCTGTCAAATTGGTATTCACAGACTTCGTTCAAAAAAGATCTCAACACTTCAACTTTGCAACACTCTTGTGCTATCTTTTTCCACTGAATGTAAGGCCACTCCTGTTGGGCAGAATCTAAGTTTCGAATTTCTGTTAGTTGTCTCAAGTACCAATCTTTTCTTTCAGCAGTCAGATTCTGCTCTCTCCCCTCTTCGTCAATGAATGTTGGCTCTTCCCAAAAGTGGTTACTAATTCCCCTAGTTTCAACCAGCACTCTTGCTAGGGTATGTATTCTAGCCTGAAAGGCTTCACATCGTTCATATTTGAGACCCGGCCCCTCTTCAGCCATGCAAATGGTAACTCAGTGAACTGAAACAAAACAAAATAAGGCAAAAATCACTAATGGGGAAATAAATCTCAATCTTGAAATTCAGATATTAATTCATAATCACAAATTGACAATGAGAACAGTTTCAAAATTATCAATCCCAAATAATCAATCTTCCATCATCAATAGATGAAAAGAAATCTCAAAACTTCAAAATAAATAATTAAATGAACTGAAACAAAAAAGGAAAGTAATAAAAATCTCAGATCTTCAAAATTGTAAACAATTTCTCAATAACTTGAGACAGAACCAAACAAAAAATCAAAACTTCAAAGTTAAATCAGTAGCTTCAAAAAATTGAAACAATCAGATATTTAAAAAGCTTCAAGGCCAAAAGCCAAAAACCAATAACTCAATAGGTAAAACAATAATTCAATCAAATGAGAGTCTTGACTTCAAGCTTGAAAAGTCAATATATCTCAAAAAATAAAAAAAATAAAAATTCAAACAACTCCAATAGTTCATTATACTGAAATAATAAAACAATAAAATAAAATCTCTAAAACTCCAAAGTTAAAATCAATGATTCAATCTAAAATATTAAAATAAAAGAAAAATGTCTCAACCTTCAATTGTAAAAATCAACAAACTAAAAATAAACCAAAGTGAAACAATAAAGTAAAGGTTTACTATTGGGGAAGTGAGATTTCAAAGCATGGGTCTGAATAGTTTATTTACATAAATCAGTTTTAAGATAGAAAAGTCTTAAAAACAAAAAACTCAAAAATCAACTTATATTTAAAATCAATAAAGAAAAAATTTCAAAATAAACTCTAAACTACTCTCATATTTAAAATAAAAAATAAGAATATCTCACAGGCAAATGACACCTCTATTTTGTTATGTTCTCAATAAGATCAGTCTTCTGTACTTATTTTCATAATATAATCTTTTATTGAAAGCCAGCTTTCTCAAAAATTCTTATAACAGTATTCAAACAAATATTTTTTTTAAACTAAAATGTTACTCCAGAGAATAAGTAATAGATATTTGTATATTATTCATCATAGTTTCCTACTGTCTCCCTAGATCTTCAGTTTTTCATGCATGATTTCTCACAGACACACAATTGTTACTTTTTTCTGGGCGTATGGCCAATAAGCCCCCACCTTCTCCTCTCTCGGTTCCTTTTCAGCTTTTCTGATACACAGACACTTCACAGACAATTTAGACAGACAAGACACATATTTGACTTCTTATGTGCATCTATAGGCCTCACATCTTATGGAATAAATATCTCACTGCACACTGCAGGCAGTCTCTCCGCACACTTGCAGGCGGAATAAATATTTTACTGCACACATGCAGGCAGTTTCACCGCACACATGCAGGCGGTCTCCGCACACATGCAGGCGGAATAAATATCTTACTGCACACATGCAGGCAGTTTCACCGCACACATGCAGGCGGTCTCCGCACACATGCAGGCGGAATAAATATCTTACTGCACACATGCAGGCAGTTTCACCGCACACATGCAGGCGGTCTCCGCACACATGCAGGCGGAATAAATATCTTACTGCACACATGCAGGCAGTTTCACCGCACACATGCAGGCGGTCTCTGAGTCCCCTCTTGGGACAAACTAAATCTACAGGCAGTATCTTTATTGCATATCCAATCATCCATCCCATTCATACCTATTTCGTTGAAACCTGATACCCTCCTGCAATTTCATTAAATTGTTCTTTTTGACTGGAGAAGCTTTTTATAGACATCAACCACACCCAGAACTCACCTCCAGCAGACCACACAGATGTTAAATTTAAACTATAAGCAAAAATATGCTCACCTAGAATGCGCGCTTGATCTGTGTAGTCAGCCGGGTGGCGTGCCCTCAGGTGCAGTCAGATGTCTTCAGCCTCTTTCCAGCCCCACATTGGGCGCCAAAATATGATGTGGTAAAAGTCGATCTTGAAGTTCAAAAAATCTCTCAGACAAAGAAGGTTCAGGTGTCAAGGAGTTAACTTTATTTGATCAGGCCAAACAAAGTGAGATGTCCCAAGTCATCTGAAAACCAAGTTTTTTCCAGCCTACAGTTATAGTGAAACTTAGTGTCAGGGAATACCAAGAGACGGAGGCTCAAATGCGGAAAATAACAGGGTTTTATTGTGACACCAAAACAAACCACAAAGCAGTTCTGAAATGCAGTCCTCGGGGAGGGAAACTCAACCCGAACTCCTCGTAGAGTGAGAATAATCCACTGAGCGTTGCGGGGAGGGAAACTCAACCCGAACTCCACGTAGAGGGAGATAGGAGAAAATTGAACCGGAGAGACGACCCGCGCCGAAGCTTCCTGCGAGGACTGCTGGAAGAGATACCCCCAGACCCGAAACGCCAACGGGAACCAGTGCTCCAGACGGAAAAGGTGAGTGCCTATGCAGGAGTGCTGGGTAAGCCCCAGAGGTTAAATGCAAAACAGGGAAACAACTGAGAACTAGACCAGACGACTAAGACAACTGAGAAAACTAACATGAACAAGGGCTACGGCTGAGACTATGGCTAAGACTATGACAGATCAACACTAGAAATCACTACCAGAGTATTCAAAACAGGGAACAGGTCAATACAGACATTAAACATAACGGACTGACACGAGACAGAAGGAAAAAAGCGACTAAATAGAGAAAACTAGCTAGAGAGAAGTGGCTGCAGGTGTAAGATAATAAGGAGCCAGGGTCGCCCAATCTTAGGAAGACGAGCTACAGGTGGCAGAGTGAAAACAGTGACGAAAACACCGGTGTGCGGGAAAAGCCTGACAGGGAGACACGAGGGCGGGGCGAATGACGTGTACACTGAGCACAAGGCAAACTGTCAAAACAATGAACGCATGTGCTCAACAGAACAGACACACCCCCATGCAGGAAGAGCGCCGAAGTTGCCGAGATCATAACACTTAGGAAAGGAGGTGCTTTCCTAAACCAATCAGGAAATTCCCTTTATCTTTTATTTTTTATTATCCAATCATTCTCGTCTGCCACTATTATTTTCTAGGCAACAAGGTTTGTATCTAATGGTGGAATGTCGACCTTTACTTGGTTTTTAAAAATAAGTTTTCCTGTTGGTACCAGTTTTCAGGCCACAAAGTGAACTACATGTTCAACCTTCTGAACTTTATCTAGGTCAGGCCTTAAACAGATCTCAAAGACATCACTGAATTTTGTATTGCTGAAATCTGTTCTATACTTGGTTAACATGATTAAAAATATACTTATAGTTCAAACAACAGTCAATCATTGCTTAAGTATGCTGATTATATCATTAAATCATCAAATCATCTTCATATATTCAGTTGTAACACTCAATCATTGGTCTGATTATTAACACATCTATGGTAATATCATTCCTATGAATACTTCTTATAAGTGGGGTGTACAACAGAGCCCAAAGTGCAATGTGCAAATACAACATCACTTATAAGTGGGGTGTACAACAGAGCCCAAAGTGCAATGTGCAAATACAACATCAACAAAATGATCAGAATTATGCACAATAAGAGACATGGCATTGTTTATTCTGGCGTGCCATGCTCTCTCTCTGGTCTCGTCTTCGACCATGCACTCTCGTCTCCTCATTATTGATTTTTAATTATTTCATGTCAACAGGTGAAGGGGATGAACACTAATCAGGACAATGATGGGGAAACAAGGAGGCGTGGCTACAGCACGGGACAAGGAGACATGTGGTGTAATGTCAAAACATACAGCCACGTATCTCCACACAAGACATAACACACACACACACAAGACATGGTACTGTCACGACCCTGTCCACCAAACTTGAAAACTCTGGACAAGAGGGACAGGATCATGGCAGTGTTGTCTTTAGTCTAGTCTAGTGTAGTTAGTCTATGTTCCTGTTGACCCGTCATGTTTCATACCCCTGCTCTGTTGTTTTACCCCCGCGTGGGTTTTTGTTTTGTTTTATTAATAAAACAGTTTTTTGTTAACCCCTCACCTGCCGTCTGCGTCTGGGTTCAGTCTTGCAATCGTGACACATTGTAATTGTAATAGTTTTATGGAATGAACGTGTAAAATAGCGCTATACCATGATCCGTGTCACGCAGAGAGATGGGTTTCCTTCACTGGCAAAACATGAGAAGTCATAATAATAGACTTTTCAATCTTTGAAAGGATCACAGATTTTCACATAGCATAAGGGGCTTATGTCCCACCCCTCGCAACACCACTGACCAGACATAGAGTATATCGTTCTATGTTCTTCTCCTACATAACACAAGCTCTGTAAATTCCTGCTGGAATTAAAAATTAATTTCAGGTGAATATTCTGTTTTTTGTGAGGGCATATAGTCCTAAAAGCTTTTCTCTGAACTCAGTTGTGTAATGTAATGCATTTGTCATTGTTGTGTGTCCTATTCTGCACATCTCTACCACACATCAGCAGGAGACAGGAGACTGTGTGTGTGCTCTGGAAACAAAAGTCTCAAAAACACCAACGTGTGATCGGTGACGTGTGATGATAGGCTGTCAGATAACACCGGACTTTACACACAGCCCTTCATCATCACAAACATAACAAACCAACACAGTCATTCTCTCATCTCTGAGCTTCTGTGTGCGTGTGTGTGTCAAAGGACTGTCAGTAATCACATCACATCATGTGTGTGGTGTTTTAGGATTAGTTTATCCATTTAAATAAAAAAAATCTCAATTGTTTACTAACGTATCCTTCCAAACCTATTTTCTTTTTTGGACTGATCACTCTGGTTTTCATAACAGTGAATGGGGACTGAAGCTCCAGAAAGATCACAAAAATACAGTTTTCCATATGACTCATGCATTATAACCCAAGTCCTCTGAAGCCAATAATGAGCAAGGTAACACTTTACATTGAGGTTCCATTTGCAAAACACTTACAGATGCATTATAAACCATTGATACGTGTATAAATGGATGAATAAAAAGGGTGACTCTTATGAAATACCTGCCAAATAGTGAGCCATTTTCAACTCGCGTTATAAATGCTTTATAAATGTATTTATTCATACTTATTTGACTCAAAGCCAGATTTATGACCATGTCATTTGCCAAATAGACTGTTTTAGTGAGTGTAAGGGGTATATTATTGCTATAGTGTTTTTCCAACCATGATGCCAGGTGCTACTGTATGTCTTATGGTTCTCTGTAACACGCCTTCAGGTCGAGATGCTTATCCACAGCAGTCCATAAAATTACTGATTTCTTTTGTTTATCAATACTTGTTTTTATACTTTCTCAAATTCCTCCATAACACTAAAGACAAACGTGGCGACAGATTTTTTTTATCCATGATCATTTATTAGGAAATCAATTACTTTTGCACTTTCACAGAACGCTAACATTTGTGAAATGAATAAATGCTTCACAGCAGCTCACTTTACATTAAGGTGCACTTTCATTGGTTACTAATGTTTATATCTCATCAATAAATGGTTCACAGCTGCTCACTTTACATCAAAGTGCACTTTACAGGTTACTAATATTTATAACTCATCAGTAAATGGTAGGGATGTAACAATATTATTGATATTGTGTTATTGCAATAGCAAAATTGTCTCAATATTATGGTGGTCACATGACTGTATGAAACGATAGGTCTTCCGGGCCTAACAGAGAGAATGTTAGACAAAATAATAGACGTTACCTTTGGCAACTATTTTTAGGTCATTTGACCCATCTCATACTATAACTCATACCTCTAAGCAACAGTTATGATTAGAGGATAAAGAAAAGAGGATTCTTATGGCACATTTCCAACTCATCATTTGTCATTTTAAATATTGCAATAAATATCGTACCATGGACTTTATGCCGAGGTATTATCGTACAGTGAGATTTTGATGTTGTTACATCCCTAATAAATCGTTCAGAGTTGTTCACTTTAACAAAAAGACACATATACTTCTAACATGTTATAACTAAGTATATATCATAATATGTGAAACGTTTTCAATGTCATCCATCAATAGGTCTTCGAAAACAATTGCCTTCTATCACTCTTAGAATCCCAGTTTAACTCTAAGTCACAATCACAGTTGTACAGTAATAAGAAAGAAAAACTTACATTACAAATGCAAACAAGTGTGTGTGTGTCATTTAAAGTATTAGGAGCATATCACCTTTAATGCATTAAATGACTTGAATAACCAACAATACACATGGCAATAACATTTAAAAAATAATGATTAGGCAAGGCACAATATTTACTCTAGTCTGTATACTTCCACATTTCCACTTGCACAAAAAACAACTTCTGCAAATGAAAAACCAACACTATTAACATACACAATGTAATCCATAGTGCATGGACTATTACTAAAATCATTTAAATCGAAATTGAAACAAATCTGATGTTTTATCTCCATATTAGTCTATATTGTACACACAATAACATTAAGCATTCTATTATTTAATATATACAGTAACATATTTACCTAAAGAGCTAAGGAATTAGCAATGTTATTTTGCTAATCGCAATCCAGCACAATGCAGGGATTTTATTAAAATACTATCAGATAATGTCACGGTGTAATGCTTACTCCCTTAATATTATTGTGAAATGGTTGAACAAGGACAATTAAGCAGTTAAACTGTAAAAAAAGGTGATAGAAAAGCACAAACTCACCTTAGCATGCTCTCATCCAAACAGTATTCAAACCCACTCCATCTGCAGGCTGACCTGTGTAACTGCATGCGCACGAGCAGTCACAACATTTTTTATAGGTTTGCTGAATCAAGTTGATACAAAAAGTTGTCATTAGTTAAATTAACCAGAGGGCAGAGGCTTGTTTTTCAGGCAAATGATGGTGATGAAATCTCCCGCACAGAGGAGACGGCATCCTACTTACGACACGCCTGCGTCATTTGCTGGAAAAACAAGCCTCTGGTTCACGCACAGCCGAGGGATAACGGAAGTTAGACATTAACATTAATAGCGCTGTCAATATGGATATTTCTCTTAAACAAATCTCTGTTAAGAGCACAGAGCATTGTCGAGCAGTTCTTTGATCGATGGATACACTTTTTGGAGCTTCAAAAAATTGCAACTCATTCACTCTCATTCTACCGCTCGGAAGTAAAATGATACGTGGTATTATACGTAACTCTGACTGCATTATTCTTCAAGAAGAAAGTCATATTCAGTCAGGATGCCTTGAGGCGGAGTAAAACATGGCAGAATTTTGTTTTCCCTCTGAAATATACCTTTAAGGTCACTATGAAAGGGAAGTTGCGATTGACTTCTTTTCCGTAACGGCTTCTGAAAGTAGAAAAAATGTAGGGCGGGGCTTTATTTTGCCCTTCCCTTTTTGGTTGGTTTGTTGTAATTTGGGCCTGGAGGGGAGGTCTGAACATGCCTGGCCATTGGACAGTCAGTATAGTCCTACCTCTTTTTTGTTGTTGACGTCACGTTGTGAAGCGTTGTTGTTGAGAGGTTGAGAGGAGCTTAACGTTTTTGATTAAAGATTACAAGTGCACGGATAAATCATTTATAATAATCACTGCAATACTGTGTAAAAAATGTCATGGTGACTGTAAGCATGAATAAATACATATTTTAACTATAAATAAATTGTGAGTTAATATGTATAACTGCTATAAATAAATTAATTAATTATTTACCACACATTTGTAAATTACTTTATTATGCATTTATAAATTATATACAAAGGGAACCCTAATATAAAGTGTTACCATGAGCAAATTTTCACTTGAGTTTGAACCGTCCCTTTAAAATCACATGATGCCATAACAAACAATTTAGCTGAGCAAACCACATTCCTGAAATAACACACACAGATCCATTGAGAACATTCAGCACAAGTCAATGAATAACACAGATAAGAGTGTTGTGTGATACATATAACTGTGTTTGTGGGGATGGGTTTGTGTTGTGTGTGACCTCCACACACACAATCTGGGACACAGAGATCACATGATCGTCAGCCCAGGGGTGTAGCTTTGATTTTACCATCAGTAGGGACATGTCATTCACACTGTGCATATCCACACATACATGTACAACATAAGACAAAAACATTGACAAACATTTAGAAAGGAAATAAATGAGATGGTTGCTATCTAAACATAGTCATTGTAGTGCACTTAACAACATAACACGCTATTATTCTATCTATATCTAATTTCTGGTGAAGCTTTTGAGTATGAAGTGATGTCATAAATGCCTTTTATTATCAATGTTAAGTAGGCTACTATCATAAACGAATGCGACATATTATTCTGAATGTCATGTATTATTATGAATGTCGTTTATTATTATGAATGTCATGAAATGTTATGAATGTCACGTAATCTCGTTTCAGGACACACCACAGCAGCGTGCGGGGGTCGGGATTCCCTGCGCGTGACCAGTTTTAGGGCTGAGTGTGTTCAAATGAACGCTAGTTTGTGACGTCAGATACAATAACACAGTTTCTTCATGACTGACCTGTGCTCAGTGTGATCTGTACGGAGCGGGACTGCACCGAACACCCCCGCGCTTCTCTTTGCTTACCGATCAATGACAGCGTGCAGCAGCAGACGCGTCATGCGCGTGCGCGTTGAACAAGGCCCTAGATGTACAGACACTAGACGAAGGACGGATACATTTTAAAGTTAAATAAATAAGCAATCTGTATAAAAATAGAGCAACAATAGTGTTTCCTCTGTATCAATAAAACACAAACTGCGTATATGAAAACGCCTTTAAAATATTTTTTCAATTAATCAAATTTGATTAAAACTACAAGACTAGGCTATTGCTTCAAAATAGAAACGCGCATAACGCGACACACGTTTGTATGACAGTAACAAACAATACAGAAAATAACAATGTAAATTATTTTACATTTATAGAAATATTAGCTTAGGATATGGGTTATAAAATATCCTAAATAGGATATGGGTTATTTTAAAACACCTCTTTATTACTATTATAGGCAGACCGTTTTGAAATAACTGTGGAACAATGACGCAAATTAATTATGTATCACATTTGATCAATTCCACTTCCAAGTTGTAGCAGGTCAATCATCTGATCTAGTCTTTATTTTCTAAACCCCGCTGTCGTGAGGTCACGCGCGCAGAGAGCACGAGCGCCGCCGCAGTGATCGTGCCGCGCGCTCCCGCCTCAGCAGCAGCAGTAGAAGCAGCAGCAGCGGGACGCATAATCCGCTCGTTAATGTCGACAGCGAGGCGACACGACCGATTTTAACCGACCAATGCAGTGAATTGGGCACTGTGACACATATATTGCCGGATCGCGTGTTTGTTTCAGCGCGCGGTGTGTTTAGAGGCGGATGAACGGCGGCCGGGCCGGACGCGGACGCGCACGGATGGGATTCCCGGTGTAGATGGAGAGAAGCCGAGCGTCGCTGCTGTAAATAATTCATCATTCAACGACAATGCATCTACACCAGGTGCTAACGGGGGCCGTTAACCCTGGGGATTGCTGCTACTCCGTGGGAAGCGTCCACGACATACCGTTCACGGTGGGTGAGATAAACCTTCGCGTCGCGTTTTTTTCACGCCTGTGCACGAGACGAAGGCGATCGATGATCGAGCGTGATGCTTTGTGCACGCAGCCCGTGGGCATCATCATCGTCATGATCCGTGCACGGGTTCAGTGTGCCATCTGTCATCTCAAGGTTATCCGCCGTGTGTGTGTTCATGCAGATCAAGTGCACACACACACACACACTGTCTATATACGTAGATATACACGGTTGTGTGTTTTAATGGTCCGTCAGGATCATGTGTGCGTGGTGATAGGTGACATACTGTCTGTGTCTCAAAACCTCGTCATCTGCCCTCCTAGACAGCATTACAGGTGCATTTATGACGCAGAAGGTTCCTTTGATGCTCAGATGTTCTGTTCTATTTAGGTAGGTTACTACGTAGGCAGCTTACTAAATTTTGACACACAGCCCTTGTGTTGGCATGTGATCCCCATCAGCTGTCCATACAGTTGACAGGCCTCTGATGTAAAGAGTTCATCACTTACACCAGGGCTAGTCAACTCGCGGGCCAAATGCGGCCCGCCAATCATCTTTTCCTGGCCCGCCTTAACATTTCAAATAAGTGGAGAGACTTTAAGAACGGTGTGCTTTAAATGCACGTCCTCCTGAGACGCCACATCTTTAAAAGCCCAAAACGCTGCTACATTCAAAACGAAAGTCATTCCCGCGGCTCATAATGATTTACGTCTTATAAAGCGATTTGATCGATCAGTCCAAGAAACTTAATGTTATTTACAACGTTATAATGAGCAATGCATTGCACAGCCACAGGCAATCAGTTTGCGCACGCGATAGGTCGTGTTCTAAAACGCGTTTTGTGCCCTTGAAAGTAGGCTATCTGTAGGAAGGGTACACCACGTGAACGGTTGTCTCAGATAAGGGGGTTGAAACGGTGTTGTTTTATTACTGCATTCATTATGTATAACGGCTATATTTACAAAAAACAGCTGTTCATCTCCCCCAGAACTCGCACTATACAAAGGCTCTGCCCTATAAGTGCGTGGGGCACATGAATGCGATCGGATTTCACCCGAAGATGTGATAATAGCGTTCAGTTTCTTGCACAGATCAATTGGCTCGCTTTATAAGACGCTAATTTAACGTCACAAGGGGCAGGGATTACCTTTGTGTTGAATGTATTTGCGTTTTTTTACGTTTGTTTATTTATTTAACTTTAATTAATTCAACCAAATATCTTCAGAAATATCTTCTTGAAACAACAATGCCACCCACATCTCGATGTACTGGAGAACTGTGGGTGAGTAAATTAGTAGCAGTTTTTGGGTAAAGTAACGCATTAAGGAATATAAAATACAATTAAAAAGACAATATCCCTTTTAATTTAATATCATGAAAAGGCACAAATACTGGATGCAATACTTGTGTGCATGTTTTAATATATGGCCTTTAAGTAACAGCAACAAAAACAGTATAAAAGGAACAAAACAAAATAAATAACAGAAAAACAAAATAACAGAAGAAATGAGAATATGGTCAAAAACTGGCCCGCATCCTATTTATACTTTTGGAATCTGGCCCTCAAAGAAAAGTAGTTGAAGACCCCTGACTTACAGTATGTCAGCCACTAACAAGTGAAGGCAACAGAATTTATAAGAACTAGTCACATCATTGAACAACTAAATGTGTGCATGACTGTTTAAAGGGACACTTCACCCAAAAATGAAAATTCTGACATCATGCACTCACAGTGAGCAGGTCTCCATACACTCATCACAGTCATCATGCGTGAGCATTAAACTGCAGATTTTGTAAAGCTCGCTACACTTTTAGTGATACTTCAGCCAAAAATGAAAATTCTGTCATCATTTACTCACCTACGAGTTGTTCCAAATCTGTATACATGTCTTTATTCTGATGGACACAGAGAAAGATATTGGAAGAATGCTTGTAACCGGACAGATTTTGCCCCCAAGCAGGAAAAAACAATGTTAGTCAAAAGTGCTCCAGAACGGTTTGCTGTCCTACATTTTTTCAAAATGTCGTCTTTTGTGCTCAACAGAACAAAAAAAATGATAAAGTAATTTTTCCTACTATGTTGAGATCTGTGTGGTTATAAGCATTCTTCCAAATATCTTGCTCTGTGTTCATCAGAATAAAGACATTTATACAGATTTGGAACATCTCGAAGGTGAGTAAATGATGACAGAATTTTCATTTTTGGCTGAAGTATCACTAAAAGTGTAGCGAGCTTTACAGAATCTGCAGTTTAATGCTCACGCATGATGACTGTGATGAATGTATGGAGACCTGCTCACTGTGAGTGCACCTACAGTCTTTTACACCACCTCGGGTGTCAAAGTCTGCTTTATTGTCAATTCTGCCACATGTACAGTACATACATATAAGGATTGAAATTGCGTTACTCTCAGACCCATGGTGCATACAAATAACACTACACAGAATAAATATATATAAAAATACAGATTATGACCTGTAAATGCTGTCTGTGTAGAAAGGTTTTGGGACACAGCTGTTGTGGTTTGGCTGCTGAATGCATCAGCTGTAAACACACACACACACACACACACACACACACACACACACACACACACACACACACACACACACACACACACACACACACAGTGACGTCAGAGAGTACCTTGAACAGGTCAGATGATGTGCTTCTCCACTCATGAGCACATCATCGTGCTATTGCACATGAATGTTAAAGGAACAGTTCATCCAAAAATGAAA
The DNA here is from genome assembly GCF_024868665.1 of Triplophysa rosa. Lineage (NCBI taxonomy): Eukaryota > Metazoa > Chordata > Actinopteri > Cypriniformes > Nemacheilidae > Triplophysa > Triplophysa rosa. The sequence continues at coordinate 14,337 of NW_026634194.1, forward strand.
TCGTTTACTCGCCCTCATGTCATCCTAGGTGTATATGACCTCCTTTCTTCAGCCACACACATTTGGGGTATTTTTAAATACTGACGCCTAGTGTTGGAACATCGTTAGATAGTGGCCCATTTTTGAAGCTCAAAAAGCACATCAGTCTGTCACAAAAGTAATCTGCTGCTCTACTGCAGGGGGTTAATACATGTCTTATGAAGCAAAACAATGTGCTTCTGAGTAAATATGTTGTGCTTATTTTGTCACATTGGAAATCGAAACATAATAGGCTCGCTGTACTCATACAAAATGGCCGCACACCAGCTTTACTAATCTCAACCTTTGTATTAATGCTGCCTTTATGTGAAACTCATGTCATCCACGAGGCGTTCATGATGACAACATGTAACATGTTCAAGTGGAAAATACTACGAAAGTAGGCTAAACCTAACAAATATGCTACATTCATTTTATACGACAGGTATCACTTTACAATAGACATAGTATTTTTTAATGATCGTTTTGATCACGTATACATTGGTATCGAATAGAAATATTTCGTTTATAGCACATATGATGATTTAAATGCTGCATGTAGAATTGAAATAACTTCGTAAACTCATTTATGACCATTGACAACAGTTTGCTGTCCATCGTTTTGGATATGTATGTCTATAATGCAGAGTTTCACACTAGTGAAGGTGAAGTTAATGTCAAATGAAATGATCAACTATAGATCGATTGAAGTTATTGGAGGATAACAGTAGAGAAAAGAGGTTTGAACGGAATTAAACACCGATTGTGTGGCGTGAGTGAATGATGCAGCAGGTTCTTTTGCCAGCGCTGCTGTTTTCATCTCATTAAGATCATGATGATGTTTAGTGAAGATCAGTGCAGGAATTAAACTTCATCCTCAAGAGGGTCACTCGCTGAAGATGTTTTTTAGATGTCCAACCCCGACTGATCTGTCTTCATTGAAATGTGATGTTGGACATCAGATGATCATAACCGTGATGTTACGATGCATAAAATGAGAAGTGAAACCTGCAATTCAGTCTGATTGCTTCTGTTTGGTTTATCCCCAGACGTACACACACACACACTTTCACATTAGATCGTGTGGGCAAGATTTTCTCTTTAACACATCTGAAGTGATTTTCTTTCACTTTCACAATAGGTGTGAATGTTTTTGTGTTTGTGAGTGTGTCATGCAGGAATATGAATGCTGTCTGTTGTTGTGTAAGAGGGAAGTTGAAATACTTGGAATGTTGACACGTCCGGACTCCTTACCTCCTGTACTCCATCTAAAAAGACTGCGTTTTGTTAAAGGGGTCATATGACACGGCTAAAACGAATATTATGGTTTGTTTTAGATGTAATGCAATGTGTATACACGATTTAAATCCACAATATGGAATATTTAGACCGCTAGATGGCGCACTTTCGAAACAAAAACAAAAGGTGAAGATAAATGACTTTATGTAGGAGAGTGGAATTATGGGACATGTCGTTTTCACCATCCAGAGGCGTATGGAGATCGCCCATCATGTTCACGGACGAGGTAATGAATGAATTTTATTTTATATCATCGTAGTGACTTCGCCTGCAAGAAACGTGGAATGTAATGCTACGTTAGCCCGCGACTGATATTGGACTTTGTCCATTGATTTGGTAGCGTAATGCTACACAGTTTTACCTGTTTCAAACAGTCATACAGTCGTCATTTAAAAGTAAATTGGAACGAACCCACAGTATTCACAAGTAACGTTATTGGCTACATATTTTTGTGCGACATATACTGTATTTCATAGGGTAACTGCATTCATAACTATTCAAATAATCGGTGCATGAGTATTTCGTGTACAATAAACAAATTTTTGCTTACCTGTCTATTAAAACACATGCGAGAGCGGAGTCTCTGTCGAGTCCAAGTTGGTCGCGAAGCTCTTTCCATTTAGAAAACGCCACGCCGATATTAATCCTTCTTTTATTTCTTCGTTTGTCCATAAGCCTGCTTGCCTTATTTGGCCTACGTTTAAGGATTTGGAACATCAGGTTCCTCTTCAATTGTACTGACAGGTACGCCCACCTTACTTGAGTATACATTTGGGCGGTCTTAGTCGAATCATACCACGAACTGATGTAGATTTGTGGGGGTGTGGTTACACGAGGCGTTTCAGGCAGGTCTGGGTGAGCATTCGCTTCTAGATAGAATGCATCTTTTGTTTCGACACTTTAATTTGAGCAATTTTACGTGTCTAATACATCCATGGGCAACTTATAACACACCAAAGACATGGAAAAACACATATTCACGCCATATGACCCCTTTAAAAAAAAAAATCCTGTTTGTGATGTTAACATGCTTTAATGTGGGTTTTTATGACAGATCTTAAATTTCAGAAGTTCTCCCAATATATTTTCTAAATGTATACTCATCTCGTGAATAATAAAGCCGTTTTATGCACCCTGCAGCAGTCCAGCACAAGCGGTGTTTATTTCATACATTTTAACGACAATAAAATGACACCATACGTTGATTGTTAAACGTTCTGTGTGGATTTTACATTAAAGTCGCAATCTGGGTTTTGTAGCGGCGACTAGTGGTGAGTTTGAGAATTTCAACCAATCTCTCAGTCCTCCGCTCACCCCTCCCTTTCGAAGCACGACGGTGGCCGCCACAGTACTAAAAGATGTCATCAGCTGAGACAGCAGATAGTAGCCACTCAAGCAACGATGTTTCTTTACAAAGGTAAATAAAGAAAATATGGGGTTGGGCCGATAGACGATGCCACTGTCCATTGCCGATGGCTGACAGACATCACAATGTTGAGCCGGCATTGTGATTTCAACAAACGTTTCACTCTCGTCACGTGACTCTTGTTGCTCTGTGCTGCAAATCATGTTGAAAACAAATATGAACAAGGCTAAGGGTCATATAAGCTCGCGCTGTACAGACTGGCCTGACTTTCTAACTGTGAAGCTTGCGCTGTACGCACAGTTTGCGCAGACTCGCCTGACTTTATAACTTTATAAAGACGTGTCCGCACAGCCCGCGTTGCACGTGTCCTAACAATCCAGTGATTGTTTACATAAAGAGAAAAAAATCATGTAATATCCTTAAAGTTGATTTGATAAACTGAGGTACACAATGAAATGACTGTATCTGTATGAGTGTGTCAAGAACACAAACACTTAGCAGAACATAACCTGAAATATTCTCTGAATAACTGAATTAGTGATGGTTGGTTTATGTGCGTATGTTTATTGACAGGTCTGAGTTCAGTGAAAGCTGTAGTGTGGAGTGTTTCAATGATAGATTATTGTGTTAGCGGTAGGGATGTGCGCTACGACTAATTTGACAGTTGTGTAAATGAAAGTTTTGTAACCGTGTAATCGTCTAAAACTAAGAATGGCCCAGAAGGCGTCCAAAAACTTTGCGTAGGGCCTATGTAATGCATGTTAAAGACTAAAGAATGTAGGCTATTAATCAAACTGTTCATGTCCAATATTTAATGTAGCTAAAACAAGCATATGTGTTCCACTTTACTTACAGACTTATGATCATTAATATTTCCGCATTTGCTGATGTGTCAACCCTGACTGGATCGTTTTAGCGGTTGCAAGAAGTGAATCGATGAGCATTTGTTTGCTTTGGCTGGTCTGTGCCTGGGCTTCAAATATGTAGCCTATACAATATCCATTTTATTTTCTCCTTTAAGTCTGCTTTTTCGGACTGTTTTGATTACTAAAACTTAATTGAACTTTTAAATGACATTTTAGTAAAAGTGTGTCTATTACACTGAAATCATGAAACATAAAATATTTAATAACAATTAATTAAAAGCCTAAAAAACGAATGTTTCATTATTTGTTTATTTAAATGATGTTGAATGAAAAAAAACATTGCTTTTTTAATTGTCACAATTTAAGTAGCTTACAAGTTATAATTAGGTTAGCCTATTGCCTATCAACAAACATGATAGCCTACATTATATCATGTTTTTTATTATTTATAATGCAAACCAATGTGTGTAAACAAAAAAGCTAATAGAAAGCAATGGACAAAAAGTACAGAACAAGCTACAGAACGCATTTGATCTCGCGCAGAGCGAATGAAAAAGCCGCTTATAAAGCATACTGCCCATATTAGCTAATTTATAGAACCATACATAGGCTAAACACTCGAGTCCGCATGTGATTATGATGTTAATATTATTTGACATGTTCTTGTTGAGGAAATGCAAGCATTATGCTCGGATGAAAGTCGGCTCAATGTTTGTGAACAAAAACTCCGTCTGAGGAATCTGCGCAAACTCTGCATGGGCACACATATAACAGTGCTAAGCGATCATTTATTCAAGCGCTTTGTTTGTGATAAACATCATAATCATTGACATTTCAAAGTTCTGTTAATCTAGATTCTCATCTCAGTTTTACTGAGAGTGCTCAAGATGCATTCACCGCATTTACAGCTCATGCTGCCATCAAATAACGTCAATCTGTCTTTCATGCATTTTAAATATTAAAATATTGTTATTTATTATTAGGTAATTGTTAACATAACTGTATGTAGCTTTAGATCATTATCTACTTTTTCGTTTTATGCCTGCATTCCGCGCTTCCGATGCATTTTCCGCATCGCTGCAATAAGAACCCAATACAGTGTGGTTACGCATGGCTCCAGTGAAATTATTATTATGCCACTTTGATATGAAATAGTTAGTGTAAAACCTTCCCCGTTTTCTTCCTTAAAAAAGCCACCACATCTCGTCTTTCAAGTGGTCATTTCTGAGCGTGCTGCAATTGGCACAAAGGAAACACACGCTAGATCTAACCAAAAATTAAAACATTTCATTCCTGATACACTTTTAAAGACTATTAATAATTATTTTTTCAAACATATTGTTTTAGAATGTAATTTAAAAGGTTTTTAAGTTGGCAGCACAAAGGTCAAGGGCTTTAATCTGCACACATACTGATGTCAGTGTATAGCTCTGGAAGTTAAAGCATCTGCCCATGCCTGGTGCATGAATATAAATGTACATTTGAAGATGTTGAACAGGTTAAAGAGTGCCGTTGATGTTTAGGGGTAGCTGCTTCACACTGTGTCCTTTATGAGCTTAAAGCTTTGATCTGTGAGGAGTGTATTAAAACACTGTCCAGCAGGATCATTGTGTGTGTTCGTACATCATTAATGATGTCTCGCTGCACGCACGCACGCACGCACACACACGTGTAACGGTCAGTGTGTGAGAGCTGTGCACCTCTGACCTCAAGAGATGCTCTTGTGACAGACGCTAGAGGCCTTTATCCTCCCTGTTAGAGCATCTGTCACTCATGTTGGACAGATCGCTGGTTTGAGTGCCACTCAGAGCGAGTTCAGGTAAGACCGGTTACACACGCACATGAATAGAATAGTTTTCTACTCTTTTCAGTGTAATCACATTTAATACTAGTGCAGTTTATGAGTTGAGTTCAATGCAGCTCTTTATTTAACACATATTAGCAGTGCAGACGTAAACAAATGATATAATGACATGAAAATGATACATTTGTAGTATAGGTTTACAGTATATTGCAAATATTCTCAATGGTGTAATGATGGAACTAATAAAGATAAAAAACATGTTTGAAGTAAAAAACAGAGCTAAAACATTCATATTAGCCTTCACATTTACATTTAGTAATTTAGCAGACGCTTTTATCCAAAGCGACTTACAAGTTGGGTAAATAATGGAGGCAATTGGGTTAACATTAGGATAACAAAAAGTATAGTGCAGTAAAACATGTCTCACAAAGCCTACTACAGTGTACAGAGCTAAGTTTTTTTTTATTTTTTATATATAGAAAGAGTAGAAAAGAGATAGAAGTCAGAACTGATCAGTCAGGTGTTGACGGTAGAGATGTGTTTTCAGACGGTTCTTAAAGATGGCCACAGAATCTGCTGATCTTGTAGCAGCGGGCAGATCATTCCACAGATGTGGAACCGATCCTGAGAACGTACATGAGAGCAAAATTTTTCCCTTTTTGGGATGGCACCACAAGACGCCGTTCGTTTGCAGAGCGTAGGGATCTGGCGGGTACACAAGTCTGCACAACAGTGTGTTGTGTTGTGTTGTGTTGTGTGTGTTTGTCCAGTCATGTCTATAAGGGGAATGAGAGTCGTTTTAGGCTTGTTTGCTTTCAGTGGCTCTCTGCTCTCTTCATATTAATAAATCATTAAGAGGATGAGAACGCACACACGCACGCACAGAGCAACAGGTGCAGCGTTCAGCTCTTCAGAATTGAGTCTTAGATTGTTTACATTGTGCCAGAACATCAGCGTTATAGTAAGGATGTAGACACAGGCTGTATTTGTTAGTATGCATTGATATTTTACTTTTTTTTTAACCGTAGTATACATGTCGCATGACCTCTGTATATTGCATAATTCATTGTTTACCCAGAAATGTTGTTATTGTGATGCACATTTATTTCAATTTTGTTTAAAAGCATTATGCCGTTAGTGAAATGATAACACAAGAAATAGATCACTAGAAGCATACTAAAAACCACATCATGATATTGATCTCTAGTCAAAGAAAATCGATATTTACAAGACACAGCGCTGTCATTATTTTGAATGGAGAGAAATGCAACACTCAATATGGCCGCTCTGGCAAAGGAAGTCCCGCATCCCAATAAAAAGAGCCAATCATCAATCCATAAAGACTCTGGGGCAGGGCTGCCAACCTGTGAACTTTTAGCGCTATTTTAGATTAGGAAACAAACGTCATGGTACATTTGATGTCAGGTTTAATTGTTGGTTGAGAAGATAGTAGATAGGAATGTGGAAATGAAAGCTGAAGTCGTGCACATTACATTGTGGGATACAGTATTCTCCACAGTATGCTCTGACCATAGACTGTATAAAACATGGACATAGTGTCCGTGACGTCACCCGTAGGTTTGTGAAGAGCAATTTTGAAGCCTAAAGTGGGTGGAGCCGGTCGTCACCATCTTGGCTCCGCGTCACTCCCTGATAATCGAAAATGGGCAAAGAGGCGGGATGTGGGTGGAGCTGACGCTAGAGACTGTAGAGACAGCAACATCAATCCACCTGTCACTCAAGTGGCCACGACCTTAATTATACAGAATTTTAAGGCCTAATATAATTTAAACCAGTGGTTCTCAAACTTTCTCGTTGTAAGGCCCCCTTTGTGTAGAGTGCATCGCTTTGCGGTCCCCCAAATAAAGACTTATAATCTTAAATTTAACATTTTTATTTAAACAAAAACATGTTAGGTTATACAATGCTGAAACATCAATTCTTTTGTCTGGTGGTCTTATTTTTCTGATGTTTGATTGCATAAAATCTATGATCAATTTCTATATTTCATAAAATGCCACAAAATCTGTGGCCCCCCTGGATCCACCTCGGGGCCCCCAGTTTGAGAACTACTGATTTAAACGGATGAGTTATAAAAAAATTCACCCCCTCACAGTTGTCATGAAGGGCAAAATTAGCTGTATAGACCATAATGAGTTTTTGTACGAGGCTGTAAATATGTTTTTCTCTGCTATAAAGTTGGGCATTTTAACATGGGGCTCAGTAAGATTCTGCTCTGTTTTGTAGCCAGTCTCTAGCGACCAGTCACTTTCACGTTGGTTTCACGAGAGAGACCGGAAGTTTGCCTCTTGGCTCTGACTAAAATGCTCTGGTCGTCTGGATGTTGCATCAAAGTCCTTTTACGGAAGTCGTGCCACTCGGCGGCCATGTTTGCAGCGCCTCTGGGCAGTTAATAGCAAATCCACAGTCCTATCTACTTGAATGGGAGAAGGCAGATATTTTTTAAATCGCTGGCAAAAATCACAATTAAACAGCATATGTCCTATCAATAATTTAACCTGATATGCACTGTACCATAACTTGGGTTTGTTAAGCTTAAATTGCGGTAAAAATCACCTTTTTCAAGATCGCTTCATCTACTGTGCATGTGCACAGGCTGGCAAGCGCCTCACGACAGCCCCGCCCCAGAGAATCCTCTGTCAATACTGATTGACGATTGGCTCATTTCACTGGAAGGCGGGACTTCCTTCGCTAGAGCGGCCATATTGAGCGTTGCATTCCTCCCCATTCATTGTAATGGCAGTGGTGCATCTTGTTCATATTTATATGGCGTTCTAAACACAGTCAGAAAACTGAACTGAGCACGTGCAGTAGATTTAACCCAGAAAAACACAATATGCTTTACTAAATGTATTTATATAATCAAATGGCCACATCTGTTTAAAAACTGACAGCAGACACAGAACACTACTGTGTGTGTGCTAACTATGTTGGTATTGCTGTTTGTTTTGTAAACACACTATAGTAAATCTGAGCGTGAGTGAGAGAATGGACATATCAGCGTTCTGACTCATTTCTCTCATTTCATGACTCAGTTGTGTTATTGATGTGACTCTTGTTGCTACATTTGTTTCTGTTCAACTGTGGTCACTCGCTGCAAAAATGTTGTTAAGAAAAAGAAAATGATATTAAAGTCATCTAGTATTGTTATAGTTGTTGCTTCGTTGAGTGTGTGGACTGTGGACTGTTTGCTTTTTTTCTCAACTTGAGTAATCTGTAAAGGTTGTTACCAGTAAATGTAAGAGTCGTCTGTAGTCTTTAACTGAAGAGTTGTGTCTCTGTGTTTCTCTCTCTTCAGGCTTACGGTTCAGGCTGTGATATCGTGATTCTGGCGAGTGGTTTTGAGTGTGTTCAGATTATTCCCGGAGCTCAGAATGGAAACATACAGGTGGGCTGTGTGGAGTGCTCTCAGCAGCTGGGCCGGGTAAGAGCACACACTACATCCGGACTTTGACATCCCCCATCAGACTCTTCTTACGAAATGACAAATACTACAAACACAAGTGATTCATCACAGTGAGACAGAAAGATGAAATCTGCAATATTAAACTCTAGATATATTCTTGAAAAAACAAAACGGTGATTGTAGTTTTGGTAGATTGTAGTGGGTGTTAGTAGTCGACTCTTAAACTGAATTCAGATAGTTATTGATGAAGTGATTTCATTGGTTTAGTCTCTGGTACAGTAAATCTACAGTTGTGTTGATGTATTTTTTGACAGATTGCTGCATCTTATGGAAATACAGTGTGTATTTTCGAACCAATTGCTTCCAACCCAAACAAACGTCACAAGGTAAGTTCAGTCCTATAGGATACAGTATGTTGTCTTGGCTATGTTGTTTGCGTTCTGGGGATTTTCTTTACAACTACATGTCATGAATAAATGTGTATTGCATGTCATGTTTAGTGTGTGAATGCTGTCTGATCTCTTTCAAAGCGCTGTCACACATTAAAAAACTTCTTGTGAAAGTGGTCTTCATGAGATATACTAAATGGTTCATTTATACTATTCTGTGCCATTTCAGAGCAGCAACTTTCCTGTAAAATATGCTAAACTTTCAATGATTTTGTCATTTCAGTTGAAGGAGGGCTTATTAAACTATAAGAAATATAAACTGGTCCAGCTCAGCATATAATGGTGTAGTCATTTTTACCAGAGTTTTTTACCACGTGACACAGGCCAAATGTCCCCCCTGTTACAGGACATTCTCATCTCTTTTTCAAGTGTTAAGAATGAATAGTTACTGTAATACATTACATACATACATACAGTTACATTTTCTAAGGGCTAAAATGTCCCTCACTTTACCCTGCAACTGTATTTTAATAAAGCATTACTAAACAAGTATTATCTGAAAAAAAGTCATGTCATGTTTTTGCCACATTGCTATTTTAACCCTTACGAAAATTAACCATGGTTTTTTGGTGCATTGATTACTTGGGGCAAAACCATGGTTCCCCTTCAGTCGGTCTCTCGACGTTGTGTCCTCTGGGGAGGAAGACCCAACCGCCAACGTGTTGTGTCCAGTATGCGCACTGCGCCTCGACTTGGACTGCACGCAGAGCTTTAGAAGCTCTGAGCAGCTCTTTGTCTGTTATGGGGGACAGCACCAGGGGAGGGCTGTCTCCAAACAGAGATTGGCGCACTGGATTGTGGATGCCATCACTTGGCATACCAGTCCCAAGATCACCCGTGCCCGCTTGCAGTGAGAGCCCACTCCACTCGGAGTATGGCCTCCTCGTGTGCACTGGCTCAGGGCGCCTCTCTGGCAGACATATGTAGTGCTGTGGGTTGGGCTACGCCCACTACCTTAGCAAGGTTTTATAACCTCCGCGTGGAACCAGTGGCAGCCCCTGTCTTACACGCTTCCGTCGTGTGAGGTCGGCAACTGGGCTGGGCGTACGCCTGCGAAAGCGCCTTCTCCCTCTCCAGGCGAGTCTAGTGCGCTATCTTAGCCTCTCTACTTCCCCCCCACTTCCCCCCTTAGGGTGAAGTATAGGCATTCCATCCATCACTAAGCATTGGCAATTATGGTAACAAACCGGGCGGAGCGGATTTTTAAGTGACCTTATTTTGCCAGTTCATTCCTTGCAAGTAACAAGAAAAACACGTATAATATATGTTGAGTAGGGGATGATCCACTGCTAGCTGTGCATTAAAGGATGTTAATGCACGATGTGGAGGCCAAGAACCACCCGACGCGAAGCTAGCCGTGGATTATCCTGCTTATACCATGGTCATTTAAAAGTTAAAGCTGTTATTGATGTGTACTGTGTCATTTTTGATCGTCAGGTCATTTCAAATGTTGATCAAACTTCCCGTGCATTAAGCTGTTTTAATGCACACATTCCAGCCAATCAGACTCCAGTATTCAAACAGACCATGGTATAATTTAATTTATATGAATAAACTACACGGTGAACAGGCTGGACAGGAAAACAAGGTGGACACAACGCAACAGGTTGGACAATAACAGATGAAGGGATGTTCCGAGCCGATCGCAAAGATCTTTAACCTGATCGGGCTCGGCTATATTTGGCCCGATCATTTCCGATCACCTCTGCCATCACAAAAGTTTGGTAAAGGAGAGCGCGAGCTGTGACAGCTGTGTCTGCAGTGTGGAAATCTGCCGCTTGTAATGTATGCAGCGCGAGCATTCAGCAAGGCGTTAGCAACGGAGCTTCGTTCAATAATAACAATTTAAAACCAAACCCTCAAAAAAGTGGACGGATTACAGCGATTTCCCTCAGCTCCATGACGCTGTGATAGAGAAGCGTCTGATTTCTTCCTTCATGCAGCGCTCTACCGGAGCTTTACAACAAACCTAATGACACAGATGAGGAGCATTAGCGGCTGTCCGCTTACACGACAGAGATGCTGTTTCCCCTTTCTTTCAAAGTGAAAGTTCAAAGATATATATGTCAATACCTCAGAGTGAACTTGCAGTATTGAGTGTTTTAGTTTTGAGGCAGTGTTGAATGAAGCTCTGTTGTTCTGTCTCATGAGGACAAACTCCAGTCCAGCTGCAATCCCTGTTGAAAAAACCTGCATATGCTGGGTTAGGTATGTTTTGATGCTGGTTTGACCAGCTTAAACCAGCTAAGGACCAGCGCAAACCAGCATCGAAACATACCTAGCATATGCTTGTTTTTTCGACAGGGATAAAAGCATTTAAACTATACTTCATTGATTAAGAGGGCCATTTTAATGTTTAATCTAATCCTTCTATCCTTCTAATTCTGTCATTATGTTCTGTCACAATATGTTAGGCTATCGTTTATAGTATGCTGAACTGTTAAATAGTAATATTTTAATAACCTTAATATACCTGGAGTGTGCACCTATCGGATCAGGACTCGGATCGGCAGATACTCAATAAAATGACTCGGATCGGATCGGGGGCACAAAAAGTGTGATCGGGACATCCCTAAACAGAAGTGACATTTTAAGCTAAACAGCCATTTCTCAGCATACCTGAGTGTAATGGCTTCTTTAATGAGGAAAAAATAGCTTGTTCGAGATGGCCAAATTCTGCGCAGAATCGATTACCGGCGGTGATCAGCGCAAGATGCATGCCGGTTAGAAATGTGTCCAAGTTACGTCTGCCAAAAAAGTCTCGCGATGGCGAGGTGGCCTGGCCGAAATCCACATGCGAGCGCAATTGCTTCCCCCTGACTGCGTTGATGAAAAGCACGATGGGAAAGGACTGGCTGACGACACAGCTTAAATGCTCATTGGACGAGAATGTCAGCTGTGATATCTTTTTTCTTAAGTGTTCCATTAATAAGTCCAGTAGTTTGTATTTTTTTGTGATTTATATGTGTAAAAAACACACCTATGTGAAATATATTCTCCTCATAACTACCTTCACGTAAAAGCAGTGGCAATTCAATTGCATCAATTTTATCTGCGATAAAAAGTGCTTTTAATTTTTAAAAGTTAAAGTATAACAAAAACATTAGTATACAATTTACATTCAAAATCATCAGTTTTAAGAAGGGCTAAGACAAGGAAAGATTATAAAAGATAATACAAACCAAACAACATAAGAGTCAAAAAAGAAAGAATTGTTTTACAATTTTCAATCCATTCATATTAATAAATACAAAACAAGAAATATAATTGATATTATCGAATAAGTCTGATGAAATTCCAGCTTTTTATTATTTGCTTTTGACAACGTTTTTGAATATTGTCCCAAATAATTCTTAAATGCTTTAAATGGGGTGATTGAAAAAAATATGTTTGGGAATAAAATTCTTAGTTAACAAATGTAATAAAAAAAACTTTTGACCTCCTTTTTCACAGTTTCCATATGAATTTTTCTAACACATTTTACTCATTTAACCACAATTGTTGCACTTTGTCCAGGAATGAAAGAAAAATATGCTCAGTTTTTTCTGGAAATGAGTAACAGAATTTACACTTTCAGCCAAGCGTTCACATAATGCATACTATGTAAAAAAAAGTATGATTAATGTCATTTATCATCTCTGGAACGAACTGGTCTATTTCACATGATTTAATGAGTAGTCTGCATAGGCTATATTTTGGGAGGTTAAATCTATACAGTCTATGGTTAAATCACACAAGCTGGATAGTGCTGAAAGTACAATATACAGTATATATATATATATATATATATATACTACTGTATATCCATTACAGACTCATTGACTGTGTTATAAGGTTTGCCAACTCACAAGCTCTCAGGCTCTATCTCACGCTCTCACTCCGCCTAAATAACAAGCCAACGTAAATGAAATACAACATAACAACAAAACGGCTCTTATGATTGTCTTTTTGTCAGGATTGGGCTACATTGTTCTGATTATGATCCACACCTTAACTGAAGCAGTTTAAATCAGCGGTGCTCTTTACCGCTCGCATTTTCACTGGGAACAATTCATGTGCGCTCTTATTTCTGTCATTGTGGTAATATGGGTCAATGAAAGAGTATGCGGCCCATATCACCGTATTTACCGTAATATCAGCATAAACAACGAAGTTGCACTCGTTTTGAGGTAACAGAATAACAACATGTCATACATTCAGGTTATCTAAACTGTTATAGGTGAGAGTAAATCGGGGTGGTTTGTTTCTTATTTGTATCATTACGGAGATCTTTAAGCCATCTGTTTAAAAAAAGTTAGCGTAAAATCTTTCTTTCTGAAGACTTGTAATTGTAAGTGGATTTGTTATACAGTAGCAATATTGAATAAATATACCAAATAACTATTACAAAATTAATAATTAATTATAAATAACTTTGCTCTTCAAGTAAACCCTTTTGAAAGTTAACCATGGTTTTACTAAGGGAAGACCTATACATTCATAATGTTTTAAAAAAGACAAAGAATCATACATTATGATTCACATACCTACAGTATGTGTTTTAAGGGCCCCTGAATGAAAAAAATAACGACCTGCACAAAATAAACACTGTATGACTGCCTGAAAAATAAGAATAGTCCGTTTTGTTTTAATGGTGACTTTAAGTGTCTGTTTTGTTTTAAAGCATCTGAATTACCAGTGGCAGAAGACCGGACAGTTCTTCCTCAGTGCTATAACCTACAATCTGGCCTGGGACCCCCAAGGTTTGTGTGAAATATCCCCCTCCACAGATGGATGAAGGGAACACCTTTTTTATTGGTATGATTTGAATATTGTAATGTCACAGAGCACATAAGTATCTGTGTGTGTGTGTCAGGTAATCGTATACTGGCGGCCACCGAGCGTCTGCAGTTATGGGCTCCACCGAACACTGATGTTCTGATCGAGGAGGAGGAGGACGGTCAGCTGAGTGATGACAGAGCTCATGAACTCATCCTCAATGACTGGAAATGTGTCTGGCAGTGCAAGTCAGTTCACTCTTCTCGTACGCTCTACAGCACACATATTAAACCATTCATCTGCTTTACCTTCATATGGACGTCAAACTATCTTTTCATTCAACGGTAGATGGGAGTGTGTTCAGGAAACCATTCGTTTTGCAATTAAACTTGTCTCAGTATACGAAGCTAAGTACCAACATTGTCTTTTTAGGAAAGCAAAAGTAGAAAAGAAATAGAAGTCTGTCTTAATGGGTCAGGTGGAAGAGATGTGTTTTAGCCCAGTCTTAAAGCTAGAATAACATCATCCTCTGGGTGGCCATGTTTACCAGTCAATGTGTATTAGTATCGAGGTGATTCAGATGAACAGAGCCAGAGATCTCTCATGACTGATATTCTTTATCTACAGTCACTTTGTGTTTTTTCATGAATCTCGCAGACTGACGTTGTGTGTGTGTGTGTGTGTGTGTGTGTGTGTGTGTGTGTGTGTGTGTGTGTGTGTGTGTGTGTGTGTGTTTGGTCTCAGGACGGCTGCTGCTGTACACATCACTAAATGGTCTCCTGATGGAGAATACTTTGCCACGTCTGGGAAGGTATCGACACCACACAGAGACATACTGGAGTGTTGTATATCGCTGCACTGTCCCAGCATGATTTCTTACATGAAGCTGAACGTAATACACAACATTAGCAATAACAAGCAAAACTCCATTGTTTTTTAAACGGCTGATAAGCAGTCAGATGACTTAAAGGGATAGTTCACCCAAAAATGAAAATTCTGTCATCATTTACTCACCTTCGAGATGTTCCAAATCTGTATAAATGTCTTTGTTCTGATGAACACAGAGCAAGATATTTGGAAGAATGCTTATAACCACACAGATCTCAACATAGTAGGTAAAAAATCCCTTTATCATCTTTTTTGGTCTGTTGAGCACAAAAGACGACATTTTGAAGAATGTAGGACAGCAAACCGTTCTGGGGCACTTTTGACTAACGTTGTTTTTTCCTGCTATGGGAGTCAATAGGGGGCAAAATCTGTCTTGTTACAAGCATTATTCCAAATATCTTTCTCTGTGTTCATCAGAACAAAGACATCTATACAGATTTGGAACAACTCAAAGGTGAGTAAATGATGGCAGAATTTTAATTTTTCGGTGAAGTGTCCCTTTAAATTCAACTCTAATTTAAGTTCATAACTCGCTGGTCTTAAAGGAATATTTCACCCAGAAATTAAAATGATCATTTGCTTGGATGTCATCACAGATGTATGTGACTTCCTTACTTCAGTTTTTTTTGTCAGTTTTTTTTCCTTTTGATCAAGGAAAGAGCACGATTTACACATTTCTGCAAGTGTGAAAATACCACTTCTCTGTCTGTCTCTAAGGATGACTGTCTGCTGAAGGTGTGGTACCCGACCACATCCTGGAAGTCAGCTGTGGTGATGCCAGACGTGTCTGATAAAAAAGCTTCGGCGGTTCATTTCTCATTCGTGTATCTGGCTCATCCACGGACGGTCACAGGTTTCTCCTGGAGGAAGACCAGTAAATACATGCCCAGGTGCGTCAGACGCTGATGATTTCTCTCATGACGTCATGACATGTCATGAGTCTCGTCTCTGATCTTTGCGCGTGTGTGTTCCAGGGGCTCGGTGTGTAACGTGTTGTTGACGTCGTGTGCAGACGGTATCTGTCGAGTGTGGAGCGAGACTCTTCTCCCTGAGGACAGTCTGCTGGGAGGACAGATCTCAGAGAACAGCACCAGCTTCAGTTCATCGCTGCCAAACTTCGCTCAGAAAGACAAGATACAGCATGCTCTGGAGGTCAGCAACACACGAGAGAGGTGTCCCCGTAACATTAAAACCATACACTGTTTAAGACATGGACGTGGTGTCCGTGACGTCACCCGTAGGTTTGTGAAGATGAGTTCTGAAGCCTAAAGACATTCCCTTATAATCGAAAAAGGCGGGACTTAGGTGGAGCAGAGGTGCCTGGTTGGTGAAAACAACTGTCACTCAAGTGGCCACGCCCTTAATGCGTAATTTTAAGGCTTAATATAATTTAAATGGAGGAATTATAAAAAAATTCACCTCCTCACAGTTGTCATGAAGGCCAAAATGAGCCATATAGACCAAATCTTTTTTTGTACCAGGATGTTTTTTCTGCAATAAAGTTGGGCATTTTAACATGGGGCTCAATGAGATTCTGCTCTGTTTTGGAGCCAGTCTCTAGCGGCCAGTCAATAAATTGCAGTTTAAGTCACTTCCGTGTTGGCTTCATGAGAGAGAACGGAAGGTTGCCGCTCGATCAAAACTCATGTTTTGTGGCTTTTAGTGTGAATATGCTACATTAAACAATTGCGCTTCAAAACATTGACAACATTCATATATACTGTAGAAGATATAAATATTCAAAAATTAAAGTCTGTCACATCAGCCAATACTGATTTTTAAGATCTTTCTGCTTCTGAGGTTAACCAAATGCTATTGGCTATTTTAAAATGGGGAGGAGTCATGGAATATGTCCTGCCTGTTTTTATGAAGTGGCAGAAAGTTTTACACTGTAGTTGTTAATGAATTCTGGAGTGTAAGTGATGACGGTTTGCGTCTGTGTTCAGTCAATCCATCACCTCAAGCATCTGCGCAGGGGCCGGAGGAGATCATCCGCCCTGGTCGCCCACACCGAGCTTCTGCCGAGTCAGCTGGGGTCTCACGAAACCCACCGGCACATCTCACACCTCGCCAACGCCCTCTGCCACTTCCACATCTCAGCCAGCATCAACCCAAACACAGGTGCGTACACACAGACACACACACGTGTGCGCACGCACGCACAGATAGCGTGGTGACGGTTCTCTCTGTAATCAGATATCCCAGCAGCCCTGGCTGGATCCGGACTCTTCTCTGAGGACGGGTTTGTGGTTCACTGGTTGAATAATAAAGATCTGAGCTTCACCACCTCCATGGACCTGTTCATGCAACAACTGCGCAAACTTTCCGAGCAGCACCTGGAACAGAGCGCAGACGACTTCGAGCAGGACGCCAGCGCCAAGTTTGACTTTGGTATGGACACTTTACGTGTTATGTGTGCTGCAATCTGACTGACGGTGTACCGTGTTTAATACGATGTGATGTGCTCTGTGTTAGATCTGGATGAGATGTCTGAAAAAGGCTCATCGGAGCACGAGGAGGGCGATCAGGAGGGCAGTACTAAAGCCTCGTCTCCCGGTTCCAGCAGCAGTGTTCCTCTGCCCTCCGTCCTGCTGGATCGTAAGCTGGAGGCTCTCATCCTGGAGTGGAACAAGAGTCCCGACATGCTCTTCACCATTCACCCCAACGACGGATCCTTCCTCGTCTGGCATGTCAAGTATCTGGATGAGTTCATCCCCGGCATCTTCAGACAGGTTCAGGTAGGACTCGAGCCAAACGGTCAGACGATGCTTTGAGAACGCAAACCTTACTTTCTGTATACTGCACAAAACACAGCAGGTCAAATGATGTGAAATATCGAGTGACATATATTAGTTACGGAGTAATAACTGTTGTAGTTACCCTAAAATGTTGCGACAAGCCACTCGCATTTGTAACAAGGCTATTTGATGTTGTTTTTCAGGTATCGTTCTCCTCTCGTATCCCGGTGGCATTCCCCACAGGTGATGCCAACTCTCTGAGTAAGAACATCATGATGTACGCGTGCACGTTCACGGAGCGAGAGAGCTGCGCTGCTCTGGAGGAGAAGAGAAGCGAGCGGCGTGTTCCTCAGAGCGCGTCGGTGTCCGCTGGCCTCGCTGCTCTCGGACATTCTCTCGCCGCTGTCATCGGCCCTGCCGTCATGATGGTGTCCAAACACGTGGATGGATCGCTCAACCAGTGGGCCGTCACGTTTGCCGAGAAGTCCGCTTTTTCCAACGTGCTCACGGTCTCGCACAAGTTCCGGTACTGCGGACACCGTTTCCACCTCAACGATTTGGCTTGTCACACCGTGCTTCCCTTGTTGCTGACTTCATCGCATCACAACGCGCTGTTGACTCCGCTCTCTGGGCCTGAAAGCACGGACGGCGATCAGAATGAGGGTGTGGCTCTGCAGCCTGCCCGGCCAATGAGAGGCTTCCCGCCTAAACAGCTGCGAAACGCCGCCACGCGCACATTCCATGACCCGAACGCCATCTACAGCGAGCTGATCCTGTGGAGGGTTGATCACATCGGGCCGCTGTCCTGCACGGGGGGTGTGTCTGAACTGGCACGCATAAACTCGCTCCACACATCCGCCTTCTCCAACGTGGCCTGGCTGCCAACTCTCATCCCCAGCTCAGTGCTCGGTCAGTTGAACGTCATGTGAGAGACATACAGATTAGTGAAACTAAAGTCACATTTATTCAAGCCATGGTTGATGATAAATGAACCCATTTCTAATCTCTGTTGATCCAGTATATGGATCTATCACTGCCTCTGATATACTGGTATTATAGCAGTGGACTGTTAACTATGAATAAATGTTTGTGTGTTTCTCTATCAGGAACGTACTGTAACTCGGCAAGCGCATGCTTCGTGGCGTCTGACGGTAAGAATCTGCGTCTGTATCAGGCCGTGGTGGACGCCCGTAAACTGTTGGATGAGCTCTCAGATCCAGAGACTTCTGTAAGATGTTCTGAAAAACACTGAACTGTAATGAAATGTTTCAGCATGATGAAATGTCTCATGTGTGTTGATGTCTGGTTTCTTGTAGAAACTGGTGGGTGAAGTGTTCAATATCGTCAGTCAGCAGTCCACCGCCCGACCTGGCTGCATCATAGAGCTGGACATCATCACCAACCAGGTCACACCTACACCTCTCAATCTCTGTCTGTGTGCATCTCCTCAAAACACACATTGGGCCTCATTCATGAAACATTCCTAAATATATGAGTAAATTCCGAGTAATTTGCATGTAAAACAGACTTCCCAAAAACTTTCCTCCGGATTCACAAATACTTCGTAAACGTCAGATTTGATAGTGAAATGTGTGTATGTTAATGAATTCCAATCACTTGTAAACATTCACAATTAGCATAATCCCCGCCTACGAATTACAACTACGCAAATGACGGAGTAGAATGTCGGAATCCTCTGGACTTCATTCTCTGGTTTGGCATCATCATATTGCATGAATGCATAAGAGAATAATAGACTATATGCTTACCAATCAATGAATCAGTTAAACTGTGTCCACCAAAGCGTTTTTAGCCTGCTGAAATAATAATACCTGCTGCTCTTCTGAAAACCGACCAGCTGGTGGTGCTGGAGAACGCTTTGGAGGCACTGCACGTTATTCCGGAGATGCGTTGGTTTCTGTGATTTAGAATATCCGCAACAGTTAGCCTACTTGTTACTAGTTTCTTATTTTAAAGAATATTATTGAATATGAAAATGCAGTAACTATTAATATTAACTTCTCCATTGGTGTGTATGATGGTTGGTCAATGTAGTGTTTGTCCTGCCTCTTCTCCACTGTGATTGGATGACTGCGTCAAAAAGGACAGTGACGAGCTCTGCGTTTTACCCAAAGTTAAAAAGTAAAAAACAATAAAAGACAGGGCAAAAGAACTCGTGAAATATCATTATGATACATAATCAGTTTGTCTAAAGAATACAGAACATTACGTGCGGTATTTACACGTGGCATGGAGCAGGTGGACATTTCTTTCGTACCAACTAACATTTTTAAAATACGAATGTTGTGTGCTTATTTCCGCAGTGTGGGTCAAACACACAGCTTCTTCACGTGTTCCAGGAGGATTTTATTCTGGGATATAAACCACACGAACACATTCCCGACTTCAACACTTTCCCCTCTGCAGAAGGTTACAGAAACTTCTTAACTCTCTTGAATGTTAAACACATGAAGTCTGGTTTATATGTTAGGTTTGATTGTAGAGTATCAGCCTCCTCCATTCTGGGAGAAGTTTTGATTTTCTTGTTTTGTGTTGTGTTGTAGAGTATGAGCCTCCTCCCTTCTCAGAGAAGTTCTTTCTGGTGGTGATAGAGAAGGATGCGAGTGGTAACTCGGTGTTACAGATGTGGCATCTTCATCTGCGCTCTGTGCAGGCTTGTGTGGGTGAGGATCAAGATGATGGCACATCTCATAATCTGTTGGATTGTGTGTGATCTGAACGCAATTCTTTAATGAAATGTAAAATTATGATAATTGCTGTCCACTGCAGATGAGCCGGTGAGTGACAACGTCTTCCAGAGCCAGCTGACGGTTCCTGTGAGTCAGATGAACGCTGACTCGTCTCCTGACATCAGTCCAGGTCATAGTGCACTGCCCCGCTCCTCATCTTCTGCCAACCTGCAGTCTGCCAGCAAACTCATCCTGACCTCGAAACTGGTCTACAGTCAGCGGTTAGACCTGCCCCTGGGGGTGGAGCTTATCAGAGCCACGCCCTCTGCTGGTATGACTTCATACGCGTGTTACTTATGTCAGCTTGGAGTGTTAATAAACAACCTGATATTAAAGGAACATAACACGAGTTAGTGTTTGTGTTTATATATTGCTGGCTGAAATCCCAGTGCTCTTTGATGTTCTAGAGATGAGTGAGAGATATTTGTCTGGTCATGTGACCTTAACATGAGGGGGTGACAGTTTTTGGTTATTGTCTTTATTGCCAATGAAACATTGCGTGTACTGTTGTGCTGTTTGATAAAAGCTGTGCGTGTTTGTGTGTGTTTTCAAAGGTCATCTGAGCTCCTCGTCCATCTACCCGGTGTGTTTGGCGCCATACCTGATCGTGACCACCTGTTCTGACGGGCGTGTCAGATTCTGGCACTGTGGGGTGGAAGTGGATCCGTCAGCACCGAACCACGAGGAAACGCGTTCATATCGCTGGCAGCCCTGGAGTTTGTTGAAAGAGGAAGAAGACAACGATAGCTCTGTGTCCGTCGCCGGCCGACCCGTAGCGGTCAGCTGTTCCTACACAGGCAGACTCGCCATATCGTTCAAACAGATGTCGTCTGGAAACGAAGGAGGGGCGTGTCAGGACTTTTCCATGCTCGTGTCGATCTACGAGTGCGAGTCGACAGGTGGGTCCGAGTGGGTCCTGGAACAGACCATTCACCTTGACGATTTCAGCAAACCTGCCAAAATGCTGGACCCACGTGTCAGCGTTGACAGCAACTTGGTCGTGTACACCAAGTCAGATCTGTTTGTAAGCAAAGACAGCCCAAATATCAAACACTTTGTGCATCTGGACTGGCTGTCGAAGGAGGATGGGTCGCACATCCTGACGGTAGGGGTCGGATCTAATATCCTCATGTACGGACGCATCTCGGGGGTGGTCACCGAGCAGACCGGGGTCAAGGACGGCATGGCGGTCACGCTGCCTCTGGGCGGCAGCATAAAGCAGGGCATTCGCTCTCGCTGGGTGCTGCTGAGGTCGGTACACCTCGTCTCCTCTGTGGACGGCACTCCGTCTCTTCCCGTGTCTCTTTCTTGGGTACGAGATGGCATCCTGGTGGTGAGCATGGACTGTGAGATGCAGGTCTACGCTCAGTGGAGGCAGGACGAGAAACCAGACAACTCTGAGGATGACGGAATGTTCTCGCCAGATGCGGTTGGAGGTCGTTCGGTCTCTGTGTCGAACGAGGGTCGAGGGCGATCCAAGAGCGTGTTTGAGGGTAGCGCCGGAATCGAGGATGTGTTGCGTCCCCCGGCGGTGATTCAGGATGGTGGCTTGTTTGAGGCGGCTCATTCGTTGTCACCCACCCTCCCACAGTACCATCCCACTCAGCTGCTGGAGCTGATGGACCTGGGACGGGTCAAACGCGCCAAGGCCATCCTGGCTCACCTGGTGAAATGCATCGCTGGCGAAATTGCTGTGGTGAGAGATGTGGAGTCAGGTGAAGGGGGTGCCAGGAGACACCTTTCTAGAACCATCAGCGTGTCGGGCAGCACGGCAAAAGACACCATCGTTGCTGGGCGGGACGGGGGACGAGATTACACCGAAATCAACTCCATCCCCCCGCTTCCGCTGTACGCCCTTCTGTCCGCTGACCAGGACAACTCCTACAAGTCTGGAGAGGAGGCGGGAAAAGCCGGAAAGGGGGCGGAGCTTGAGAAACAGAAACCGTTGGAGGATCAGTATACAGATCTGTTTCAGGTTCAGACCGTCACCACCGATGACTTTGTGAGCTTTGCGACAGAAAAACCGGAGAAGAAGTCTCGCGTGATTAACCTGTCGCAGTACGGACCCACATACTTCGGGCCCGAGCATGCGCAGGTGCTGTCTTCACATCTCATGCACTCCAGTCTGCCGGGTCTCACGCGTCTCGAGCAGATGTTCCTTGTGGCTCTCGCCGATACTGTTGCAACCACCAGTGCTGAAGTGGCGGGGTCCACAGGTAAACAGTACTCAGGTGAGTTTACCGGCTCACACAAAACCCAAAGCTGCTGAAGTGTGCCGCTAAATGAAATAATGATTGTTTTAAAACAGGTTTACCAAGTCAGATTGGAATATCATGTCAAAGTAATCACAATCTGCACGATACTGAAGAAAGATGCTTGCTAAAAAAGCCATTTGCGATCATATGCCATCCGCATGAACAGAGCAGGAGTGCAGCAATAATAATATTACAGTTTCTTAGCAGAAGAGGATCAGTACCTGTCAAGGCGAGAAAATTAATCAAATTCAGGATGCATAACAGGAAGAAATTAAAGTGACCTGATAGACAGTCAGATGTGGGAGGAGTTGGGGATGGAGGTGGGTTTTGAGCGTGGCACGATTGAACAGCTGTAGAGGAGCTGTAATAAGGCAAATAGAACACAGTTTAGTATGTGATGTATCACTATTGATTGACATTACAGATTCTTACTCCGATTATGCTTAATAAGCTGATAACGTGTAAGTCATGTTTCTTTTATCGGGGAAAGCTCATAAACGGCGTAAGCAAAACCTGCTCGTCAGAGGTGGTTTTTTGCCCATTACAATGATTTCGCGCTGCATGTAAACGCCTTGACCGGTTTTCTCTCAGTTTTGTTTATGTGCGCATGTCTTTGTAATTGTAAAATAACGCATAAAAGTCGGCTCTGGAATCATGCAGTTGATGTAGAAATGTCAAAATGAAAAACCATTGTTGCATATGCAGGTACTGCGGACATGAGAGGAGATATGAAAATACAGCTTCTGACCGTTTTCCCGCCGCATTTTTAATGACTAAACAGACTATCGATGGTGACGTCATTGCACGTGAGAAACCCGGCAAGTCTCAAACTTCCATGTAAACTATGCATGTAAACACGTGAAAACGGGTTTCTTTTTAAGCTGATTTTTAATAGATATCCGTTCAAGCTGCACCTAATCGGCTGAGCAAGCTTGGCTAATCTGCCAGAAAGCTATACGCATGATTTAAAAACTGAAAATGGTATAATCAACATATATGTTTCTCTTTCACACATTGGAGCACACACAGGCACTAACATCCATGTGTCAGTCTCTCAGATATCTGTCTTCATCAGCGCCGGCACAGGCTCTGTTGGTGCCCTAGGCCCCCTCCCTAACACAAAATAAATACAATTGTTGTTTTAAGCATTGTTTTTTCACCATTACAGACAACAGTGCGTTAAGTAAAGTTTGTTGGCGTGTATTTTATTTTTTGAATAAATGGCACAGGCTTGTCCCTGTCCATGTAAATACAATTCACTTCATGGCTCACACGCAGAAAGTCAATACTAAAATGATGTTAAATCGCTAGTTGCACAAGATGGCGCTGGTGAGCTTTTGGGACGCCAGGGTCGGCAGACTAATTTCCGGTCGTATAACACAACAGGGTTGTATGGGAAAAGGAGAATTTTTGGTTTGTTAGATAAAAAAGAAGAAAGTAATATATCAGCGATCAGCTTCTCTTTACATTGCTGAGCACTTCGTTAAGCCAAAACAACTGGATAGTGTTATACGACCGGAAATTAGTCTGCTGACCTTGCCGTCCCAAAAGGTCACCGGCGGCATCTCGCGCAGCTAGCCCATTAGCAATGTCTGAGTCAAGAGGGGGTGCCCTCTCATGCGAGTACATCAGGTGTTGTCTGCGGTCACCTGTCGCTCACATCTGTCTAGTCTCTTGAGCAGTAAAACGTAACGCCGTGTTCTCCATGAGAAATGTTCTGGGTCAGAGCAGCTGATATTCCATCTGTGTGAAGTTACGATCGATATAATTTAAGACCGTGGCTGTGCTAAACAAAATGAAAATAATCCTTGAATATTTTCAAAACTTTATAAGACTTCTTTGAGAATTGTGTGGTATTTGTGTGCTGTTAAATGTCTTCAACAGGTGATGTGCACTGTGGTCTGAGATGATCTTTTAAATCCAGTCTGCATCAGTGTGTATTATGTGTGTACTGTATATAAGTATTGTTTGTTGTTTGACTATGCCATGTGATGGAGAGTTTGGACCTGGAAGTGATGGTGTGTGTGATGTCAGACAGGTGGCTGTGCTCACCGTGTTTTGTGTGTTTGTGCAGGTGGGGATTCTCTAGATGAGTGTGGGTTACGTTACCTGCTGGCCATGAGGTTACACACCTGTCTGTTGACATCACTGCCCCCCCTCTACAGGCTACAGCTGCTGCATCAAGGTAACATACACCACACACACACATGCACATGGACACACACGTGATGCCGTTTTACACCTTACAGGTGTGTCCACGTGTCACTTTGCGTGGGCGTTCCACTCGGAGGCGGAGGAGGAGATGTTGAACATGATTCCTGCCATGCAGAGGGGAGATCCGCAGTGGTCCGAGCTGCGAGCGGTGGGCGTCGGCTGGTGGATCAGGAACATTAACACACTGAGACGCATTGTGGAGAAGGTGAGACACACACACATTCAACACAACGCAATACAAACAAGACCAACGTTGAAAACACCATCTGATTACTCTTCAGAATAAATTTGAAAACGAAATCCCTCCAAATATGCCAACACTGAAACTGAGTTGAATCGTTGGCAACACTGACTCCAGCTGCTCTCTGTGCACTTACTGTCGTCTGCCTTCGTGTGGCAGTGTTCTGCAAGACATCCAGAAGACTTCACGTGTGTGTGTGTGTGTGTGTGTTCATGTTTGTATATCCCGGTGGGGACCTAAACCTGAATACACACCAACACATGGGGACTCGTGTCACTGTTGGGGACCAAAATTGAGGTCCCCAGGGGCAAAAAAGCTAATACATTGTACAGAACAATATTTTTTACAAATCTAAAAATGCAAAAAGTGCTCTATGATCTTTAGGTTTAGGGGTTAGGTTAGGGATAGGGGATAGAATATACAGTTTGTACAGTATAAAAACATTACGCCTATGGACTGTCCCCACGGGGATAGTCAACCAAAGCGTGCGTGTGTGTGTGTGTGTGTGTGTGATGTAGTGATGGGTCGTTCATGAACGATTCGTTCTTTTTGAACGAATCTTTAAAATGACTCGGGAGTAACGAGTGTCTCAGCGAGTGATTCGTTCATTTTGTGTTGACCGCGCATGTGCAACATTGTACCAGAAACAGTAATGAAGTTCGTCTCTCGAGTCATCGGGTCCGAGTCCTTATACCGGAAAGAGAAATGATTAGTTTGTCTCTCGAGTCATCGGTCCAAGCCCTTTTGTTCTTTTGTCAAATGGTAGCTCCCGCAGGCAAACCTGCAGCCTGTACCGGAGTCTTCGAGTCAGAGTCTTTAACGTTACGTGACCACTTCCCGGATCATCAGTCAAATGCATGATGTACGTGTTATATGTTGTATTATAGGAAGAAATATAAAAAGATATGTGCAATAAACATATTCTCTAAAACGTACCGTTCTGTTCTTTTTTCTGTCAGTATATTCATAAATGTTTCTTGTGGATTTCTGCATGTGTTTTTAATTTATCTTAATAACTAACTATTTTGCATAAGAACTGTGCTGGCAAAATATAAACATAAGCAACACTAGTAAAGTCAGTGTTTATGTCTAATGCATATATTACACAAGTGATCTCTTATTACATAATTGCACATTTAAATGATTTCAATAGCCTATTATTATATATTTTGCAAACTACATGAGACTTTTTAGTAAAAAACAACAACCTGTAAACCTTATTGCATACCTGAGTGACCCAAAATTGTTAATGAATTATAAATACATAACTTTACAGAAATGCTGTCAGGAAATAATTAAATAACTGTTTCTCATAACTTGTCCCTAACTACAATATAAGTTATTTCTTATTATATATCTGATATACTTCCCATCACTAGTGTGATGACGCTGTAGACTCATTCTTCAGTTAAAGTGTGCATCTCATTCCAGAATAACACATGAAAGACATGAGACATAGATCAGTGTGATGTAAGGTCGTCGTGCTGTCGCGTGGTTTAGTGACCTCATCATTATGAATCTCTTATTTATTTCATTCATTCTGTTTGAGTCACATTTACTACACGTTCATGTGTGTGTGTTTCAGTTCAGTTGACTTTAATTCTGATCAGTTTGGTACAATTCTACTTTCATTTAATGCGGTTACTGTTCAGTTTCAGTTTCAATTTTATTGTGCAAGAAATGAAATGAAGGTTAAGCTTTTGTGTAAATGTAAATGATTCCAATAGTAAAGTATCTGTTTTTTGGCTGCCATTATCCTGTAGAAAAGAATCGTTCTTTATTATTCATTTATATTATCATTACCCTGAATGATTATCATAGTCTTTGATAAATATGCTTATGTGTGTGTGCGTTAGGTGGCTAAAGTGGCGTTTCAGAGGAATAATGATCCACTGGACGCAGCTCTCTTTTATCTGGCCATGAAGAAGAAAGCGGTGCTCTGGGGTTTGTTCAGGTATGGTTTATTCTGTCAACACATGTACTGTGTGCTGTTCTCATACGGGTGATGTTATTCAGCGTGTCTTGACTGATGTGTGTAGGTCTCAGCACGATGAGAAGATGACTCAGTTTTTCAGTCATAACTTCAGCGAGGACCGCTGGAGGAAAGCGGCTCTGAAGAATGCCTTTTCTCTTCTGGGGAAACAGCGCTTTGAGCAGTCGGCCGCCTTCTTTCTGCTGGCGGGATCCCTGAAAGATGCCATCGAGGTCTCTGCTGGTTTTTTTGTGTGGAAGTTGATGAGTCTACTGCTGGTTTGAGTGTGACGTCAGGAGTGTGTGAGCCCTGAGTGTTTCAGTTCAGTCTAAACATGACAGATAAACTCCAGACAGTCCCAACACACCGATAACAGCACTTCACTTCTGACCAGAGCTAATATACTTTTGATTTTAGTTTTATTCGTGTTTTAAATGAGCTTTTCTTTTCAGTGTTCATTTTAGTTGACGTTTGAACAATTTTGGTATATGTTTTTGTCATTTTACAAATTGTTGGTTTATTTATTACGTTGCTATATTATAAGATGAATTCATTTGTATTATTATTATTATATTTTGAGGTAACATTTCAAATGTTCATTTAGTTAAGTTTACCCAATAATGTTTAGTCAATATTTGACTTTAATTTCAGTGAACAGTAACGTTTTCAAACATTTTTATTTGAGTAAATTAAAATAAAAACGACACACGTCTCTGAAATACTCATACTGAGTACTGTATGCCAGATACTGTATGTGCAGTTTTATTTTAAATGGAGAGCAATTACCTGATTCACTGACTGAGGTCATAATGGTGGATTATGACGATTATAATATGTCTTTAACAAGGATGACCTTTAGGGTCAATTGAGTGCTTCTAGTGAGCTCTTTGAAAGTTGTTTGCTTACATGTCTGAGATGTTGTTTTATAGACATCATTCATTTTTTATTACAAAAAAATGTATAATGTTATAATGCATCAAGTCATCATTGTCCTGAACGCAGGTTTAGCTGTCTTTATACTTGATACGATTTCTGAGCCTGTCTGTCATGTCCTGTAGGTGTGTCTGGAGAAGATGGAGGACATTCAGCTTGCGATGATAGTGGCTCGTCTATATGAGGAGGATTACGAGAGCTCGTCCACCTGTAAAGGAATCCTGTATGAGAAAGTTCTGGGCTGTAACCGAGACGGCAGCGGTTTCTCCTGCACCAGACTCCATCCCGACCCGTTCCTGAGGAGCATCGCTTACTGGATCATGAAGGATTACACCAGAGCTCTGGACACACTGCTGGAGCAGATCTATAAAGAAGACGATGAGAACCCCGGTGAGATTTATAAACTCAAATGTCAAATAATAAATGGAAAATGACTTAACGTCACACTCTCTTGCTGTTAAAACTGTGCTGTCACTGCTAAGAATTTCGAGTTCAGCTTACTGTTCTTCACACAACAAAACTGGCCATACAGTCATATTTATATCTTTACCTCAGTCCTGTCTGTGTATGATTGAGTTTGTGGTTTCTCTGTCTTTCAGATGTCTTGATAAAATCTTGCAACCCCGTCGTGTTCAGTTTCTACAACTACTTACGCACACATCCTCTTATCATTCGCCGGCATCTGGCCATGCCCGAGTCGTCTCTCGCGGCGGTCGCTCCGACATCTGAACGCAGCAGCGCCTACAAGATCAACCTGATCGAGCGCAAGCTCTTCTTCACCACTGCTAATGCTCACTTTAAAGTGGGCTGCCCGCTCCTGGCCCTCGAGGTCCTATCCAAGATCCCCAATGTCACCAAGAAAGCGTCTTCTCTGAGTAAAGGCTCGTCCGTTGCTAACGTCAGCGGTGGGCAGCCGCAGGAGAACGGAAGCAAGCCTGCAGAAGCGGACTGGAGCGCTCCGGCCTGGGGAGCGGACTCGTCCACCGGTCTGGACTGGAGTCAACCGCTGGTTAAAGTGGAGGATGACGGTCTGCAGCTGGACTGGGGGAACCATGAAGAGGACGATGAGGATGAGGAGGGCGGGCTGATGATGAAGAAGCCAGAGGAAGAGGAAGTTAAAAAAGCCTCGGGCCTGCAGCATGAAGACTCGGCGGGCGAGTCGGAGGTGGACGTGATCGCAGAACAGCTGAAGTTCAGAGCCTGTCTGAAGATCCTCATGACAGAACTGAGGACTCTGGCCACGGGATACGAGGTGGATGGAGGAAAGCTGCGTTTTCAGCTCTATAACTGGCTGGAGAAAGAGATCGAAGCCATGCATCACATCTGCAACTACAAGGTTTGTTTGATATTGTAGAAACATTTTTGAAACATCGGTGCATGAGTCTCCAAATCTAAATGTATTATTTACTCGTTTTGATACAAATGAAGCTACCATTTTATGGCATGATGGGAATATTTCTGTGTAGACAAATAATGAGACGGACAAACGTCACGTTTATTCAGAAGTTATTTGCGGAAATAAAATCATCTGACACTTGTGACACATGGATGTTGAAGCGGTCACTCTACTGGCAAGATTTTATACGTGTAAAGACTAAATGCACTGCTAAAAATGCTTTTTTGTCTTGTTTCCAGTACAAATATCGAAACACTCTTAAATCAAGATGCACTTTCTTGACAAGAAACGTGACGTTTATGTTTTTACCATAAACTTCCCTAATTCTTATATTATTTTTCATAAAAACAAGACTAAATATCTTGGGTCACTTTTCTTGTCAAGTAAATGTATCTTGATTTAAAGTCCCCATGAACCGCGATCGTTTTTACTTACTGTATTCTGACGCATTTCCGAGTGAAAAGGAATTTCAAAGGAGAAAATTAGTGGGCGTGGCTTGTTTTTTCACTGCGAATTGATTGGATATATAAAAACAGCTGTTGCATTTTGAAATGGAACTGGCAGTAGACTGACAGTTGAAGGGGAGGAGTTAACAGTTGCTCCGGCCAAGTCGTCTAACATACGTCATCTAATGGCTGGAATACACTACAAGACTTTTAACTAGACATCATACACTTGCAGACTTTTTGAAAGTTTCAGATAGAAACACAGACTTTATGCAACAAGTCAAGACTGAAAATCTGGGCAAAAGTCTTGTAGTGTATTTTAGCTTTAAAGGAGCGATGAATTAAGACATCAATTTTAACCTGTGCTTTTGTTATATAAGAGGGAATCGTCTTCACGCGAACATCATGTAAGTGTCAGAACTGAAAACGCCCTTGTTACTGAGATTACAACTGTTATTGACACCAGGCCCAGCGAACGCCAGGTCCTGGAATACACCTATCAATGTCATTGATAGGTTGAACACCGCCTCCACAGAAGAATTTCAACGGCTACTTCTCTAGCCCCGCCCACTGGTTCGCGCATGACAGTACTGTAGGGCTGCAACAACTAATCGATAAAATCGATAATAATTGATAATGAAATTCGCTGTCAATCAAAAACTCACTAGTCAATCAGCGTAAAGCGGCCATAAGTCTTGCCTACACGTGAGCTTTGTGCCAGAAAGGCGAACGAAAAATTGAGAAGCGTAAACGAAAACTCGGAAAGCGCAAATGAAAAATCTAGCAGCGAATTCAAAACTATTATTTGCAAAAACGAAACTTAGAAAATTGTTAAGAAATCATGTCACATTCTTGCAACTGAGTTTATTGTTTTCATTATCAAAGTGTTTTTTTTCTTTCTCATTGTATATTTTTGTTCGTTTTTTAAAAGTTTGCGTTCATTCTTATTGGCACAAAAGGAATCCCATATCCGTGCGGCACATGTTGCGTAGTTTTAAAGTCAGACGTGTCTCTCGGTGCGTGCGTCTCTCCGTGCAGCGCGAGGTACGCAGTTTTAAAGTCAGACGTGTCTCTCCGTGCGGCACATGTTGCGCAGTTTTAAAGTCAGACGTGTCTCTCNCTCTCCGTGCAGCGCGAGGTACGCAGTTTTAAAGTCAGACGTGTCTCTCCGTGCGGCACATGTTGCGCAGTTTTAAAGTCAGACGTGTCTCTCGGTTTCGTGCGTCTCTCCGTGCAGCGTGAGGTGCGCAGTTTTAAAGTCAGACGTGTTTTGCATGCATCTCTTCAAGCTGCACATTTTTAAAATTTAAAGGGGAGAGGTGTTTTAAATGACAAAATTAAAGATTATATTAGTAAAACCCAATTTGTGGCGTTTGCACTTTGCAAAGTACATAATAGGCTAAATACCCTGATTTGGTGGTTTATTTAGTTCAGAGGTGGGTAACGAAGTACATTTACTTGAGAGCTGTACTTAAGTACACTTTTTGAGTATTTGTACTGAAGTATTACTTTTTCTGTTTACTTTTTACTGTACTTCACTACATTTGAATGACAAATATCTCACTTCATGGCACAAAAAAATTATTTCCTTGGCCGACCCTCCCCTCGCTCCCACGTTTGGGAGAGACTATTGTCGGTTTCTTCTAATATGACACACATGAATCAACTCACCAGGTGTATTAATTATGGAGACATTCACAACATTTTGGGCGAAGGCTAATGAGTTCAGTTGTGTATACTTTTCCCATATCTCATTTACTTATTATAAGCAAAAGATGTAATTACATTTTATCCGATTAATCGATTAATCGAAAAATAATCGTCCAACTAATTGATTATCAAAATAATTGTTAGTTGCAGCCCTACAGTACTGAAGTAACACAAGTTGCGTGAAACCTTTGCAAATAATGGAGGCTGTTTTGAAGTGTTTTGGTATTTTTTCGAGTGCTGGGTCATATCCATAAATTACCCGGAGTCTCCCATTTGTTTATTTATCATGGAAACTTGCGTAACATTGGAGACCCGCGATCGCAGTGATCTTCTGTCTGGTTTGAGATCACTGGTCTCAAATGTTGACAGGTACGGATATCATTAAACACCATACAACTATAGGCTATACAAACTATACGCAAAGCCTTGCCATCACATCCGGGAAATAAGTCAGTAAATTTGAGTAAAATCACAGGCTTCATTTATCCCGTGCGAATGCGCCACATGAAATACAGATGTGGGGAGGTCATTTATAGGGCGATTGTGTAACCTAATGATATGTCTCTAACCAAATTCACAGAAGGCTCCAACTAAGTTTACTACGCAAACTGCTATCCAATCATAGCAGTGGGCGTTTACTTCCAAGTCTTCAATGCGGCACGCCCATTCAAACCGAGCGTTTGTAGAGCTGGCCTCAAAACCCGGGTAGAAAATAGCCTTGATGATTTTAAATGTAAAAACCACGCGAACTTCATAAGTAGACTTCATACTACAGTATAAAACAATAAACAAGCCCAGTTCATCACACCTTTAAGACGGATAGTCATTTCAAGGCAGAAGTGCATTTTCAGATTTTAACTAAAGATTATGAGGCCACACGAATTTTAAAAAGAAAACGGCCCACATTGATAAGCTTTTTTACCATAAACGCTGCAATATTTCATGAAAAAATATTTTTGATTTCACTGGGACTTAAATTTTTTTTTAGATATTTTGACTAAAAACAAAACAAAAATGCCATTTTTTAGCACTGTGAAAATCTGTTGCTGATACCGAGTTAAAATGAGGTCATGAATGTGTTGTGTATGTTGTGAAATGTCAGTTTGAGGGGAAGGCGGCTGTGGGTCAGCTGGAAAAGTGGGGTGGAGATGGATCTCTTGATCTGGATGACACACAGTTTCGGGGTGAAGCAGGAGCGTACGAGCGACATCAGGTGGAGCGACGGCGTCTGCAGGCCAAACAGATTCATGCGGAGCGGAGAAAAGCCTGGCTGAGGAAGAACCAGGCTCTCCTCAGAGTCTTCCTCAGTTACTGCAGTCTGCACGGAGCCAAAGGTGGAGGAGTGACGTCGGTCAGGATGGAGCTGCTCTTCCTCCTGCAGGAATCACAGCAGGTGTGTTGTGGCTTGGATCTGGCTCTTGTGTGCTCTTGTTTGCTTGTGTCTGTGTGTTTTGTAACAGGTTTGTTTGCGTGTTTTCAGGAAATGACAGTGAAGCAACTTCAGTCGCCTCTCCCTCTCCCAACCACTCTGCCCCTGCTGTCCGCCAGCATCGCACCCACCAAAACCGTCATCGCCAACCCCGTCCTGCATCTCAGCAACCACATACATGACATCCTCTACACCATCGTACAGATGGAGGCTCCGCCACACCCAGGTGTACTGGACGACCGGGTGAGACTCAAACACTTGAGTGAAAACTGACTGACTGTGTGTGTGCGTGTGTGTGTTTCTCTGCTTATATATGTGTGTGTCTTGTTCAGGTGATCGCTCTACACACTCTTGCGGCATCATTGTCAGCTTGTATCTACCAATCACTGTGCGACAGCCACAGCTACAGGTACACGCACGCGCACACACACACACACACACACACACTCTCTCACTCTCTTCTGCTGATGTGTGTGTGTTTAGTAGTCAGTCAGAGACCAATCAGTTCACAGGGATGGTGTATCAGGGGCTGTTACTAAGCGACAGGCGGAGACTCCGCACTGAGAGTATTGAGGAACATGCCACGCCCACTTCTGCACCTTCACAGTGGCCAGGTAACCATCATTCACAAACAATCACCTCCAGTGAAGACTAAGGGAAGTCACTGACACTTTTGTGTGTGTGTGCAGGTGTGTCGTCTCTGCTCAGTCTGTTAGCCTGCGCTCAGGGAGATGATCGTGTGCATCTGAACGTCATGTTGTGTGAGGCGGTGGTGGCGGTGTACCTGAGTCTGCTGATTCACGGCTTGGGCACACACTCCGGTAATGAGCTCTTCCGGCTGGCCGCTCATCCTCTCAACAACCGCATGTGGGCTGCAGTGTTCGGGGGCGGAGCCAAACTCATCATCAAACCCAAGAGGCCACCTGACATCACTCCGGGTGAGTCTACGGCCAAGCTCCAAATGTCATATTTGAACAGAACACCGTGTCCACATTCACAACAATTGTTTACATTGAGAACATGAACGTGTTAACAAATACATTTTTCATCGTTTTATCATGGTATTCATTTAAAGAAATTCACTTTTTTGTTGGACATTTTTGGCGAATTCGTTTATTTTGTGTCAGGTTTCATGTTGCGTCTCTGTGACCACCGTGCTGATCCTCAGATGTCTTGTTTTGTTAGCTGCTCTCAGGGCATCGAGGTCTGAGGGGTCAGAGGAGGTCAAGGTCACAACCTCTGAACCCCCGACCTTGACCGTCAGTCAAAGTCCGCCTCACACTGAGGCTGGTGACCATGGTAATGTCCTCGTGGAAACAGCACAGCGGGACAGCTGTAAGTAACATTGAGGCACTTCCTCCACACAGGAACAGGAAATGATGCGGACATGATGCACTTCCTGTGCTGTCACATGACAGTCCCTGTTAGTGTGTGGAGAGCCTCTGTGTGTGCAGTGCTGTTTGCCTCTATTTCTATCTCATAATTTAATATCACACCGTGTGTTTGGTTTGGTGGTGGTGTGTGCGCACATTTGGGTTTGCATTCATGATTTTTTGATGTGAGTGTGACAGAGAGTAAATCAGGTTCACGCAGACAGAGCGTGTGTAGATGTGACTGAGGTGTGTGATCTCTCGGCTCTCTGTGTGCTCTCATCATGAAACTATAAAGCCAGAAATAGAATGGATGACTAAGACAATTTATCAGCTCTAATAATATATATTTTGATATGACAGACTAGAGGCGGAACTTCAGCTGTAGCCACTCTCACTCATTAATCTGCTGTACTGAGGGTGTAGTTGTGGGTCAACGGTGCTGCCGTACTGTGTTTTTGTGAAAACTTGCGCTTGTCAAACATTGATTTGACTTTTTTTGGACGTTCTGTCTATGTTTATGGTCAGCTGTTCACATCACAGCTGACCCCACCCACCTGTTCATCAGCCAATCAAATCATAGCCCTGCCCTACTTTTTTTATCTAGATTTACTCATTATAGTAAAGTGACGGTCATTCTCATGTGTGTTACGTCTGCATCTCATGTCCCTTTATTATCATCATTGTGTTGTTGTGTTTAGTTGTACCTAATGAAGTGAAACAGGATGCTGGGGAAGGTTTGTGTGCGTGTGTGCGCGTGTGTGTTCATGTTTGTATTTCCCGGAGGGTACCTAAACCTGAATACACACCAACACATGGGGACTCGTGTCACCGTGGGGACCAAAATTGAGGTCCCCAGGGGCAAAAAAGCTAATAAATTGTACAGAATAATATTTTTTACAAATCTAAAAATGCAAAAAGTGTTCTATGATCTTTAGGTTTAGGGATAGGGTTAGGGTTAGGGGATAGAATATACAGTTTGTACAGTATAAAAACATTACGCCTATGGACTGTCCCCACGGGGATAGTCAACCAAAGCTGTGTGTGTGCGCGCGCGCGCGTGCGTGTGTGTGTGCCCGTGTAATGATACTGAATGAAATAATGGAGATGTGTTTAGATTTCACTATTTCAATCAGTTTGTGTGTTTTAAGACATAATGTTGAATGCATTTGCTCTGCTGTTTTGCTCTTTCTTTACTCTTTTAGATAAACGGGTATCTCTCTCTCTCCCTCCAGCGGTCCCTCCCCCGACGCCCCCCGCTGAGGATGTGGACCGGCAGCGGCGCAGGTTTAACATGCGTATGCTGGTTCCGGGACGTCCCGTTAAAGAGACTCCGGCCACGCCTCCGCCCATTCCTGTTGCACGTCCCACCTACAAAGAGAAGTTCATCCCACCCGAGCTCAGCATGTGGGATTATTTTGTGGCCAAAGTGAGAGCGCATGAGTGATGTTTTTATGGCTCAGGTGTGTTTGTGAAGTCACTGCTCGCTGGTGTTAACTCTGTGTGTGTGTGTGTGTGTGTGTGTGTGTGTGTGTGTGTGTGTGTGTGTGTGCGTGTGTGTGTGCGTGCGCGTGTCCCGGTGCAGCCCTTCCTCCCTCTGTCTGACAGCGGTGCTCTGTATGACTCGGATGAGAGCGGTGCTAGTGATAATGAAGATGATGATGATGATGATGCCTTCCTCTCTGACACACAGATGACAGAACACTCCAATCCAAACTCATACAGGTCTGACCACACACACACACACACACACACACTGTAGAAGAAATCATCTGAGCTGTGAATCTGTGTGACATTGTGTGTTGTGTGTTTGTAGTTGGTGTCTGATCCGTCTGGCGATGGTGAAACTGGCTGTGAATAATGTCAAGACGTTCCTGCCCCTCACAGGACTGGACTTCACAGGTACATTAACACTTGAGTCTTGTCATACAGACACACAAATGAGCGGAACAGATGTCACACTGTCTGCTGTGTGTGTGTCGTGTCGTCTCAGAACTGCCGGTGACGTCTCCGCTGGCAAACGCCGTTCTCAAGACGCTGGAAAACTGGGAGCAGATTATACTGGAGAGCATGAATAAATTTGACGGACCTCCACCCAATTACATCAACACTTACCCCACAGACCTGAGTGCCGGCGGAGGACCGGCTATACTGCGACACAAAGCCATGCTGGAGCCCGAGAACACACCCTTCAAGTGAGTGAACGGCACGCGTGTTCAGTGTCACGGGTGTGTATGTGTGTGTGTGTGTGCGCGCTGAAGAATAAATGTGTGTGTTTTCTCATCAGGACGAAGCATCATCCCTCCTTCCCCGCCCGCCGTCTCTGGCACTTCCTGGTCAAACAGGAAGTGCTTCAGGAGACTTTCATTCGCTACATCTTTACCAAGAAGAGGAAGCAGAGTGAGGTAATTACACAGGGGGAGGAGTTATGCAAATGCACGGCTGAGGTTACCAAGAGGGCGGAGTCAATCCCAGAGCAGGATTATTTAAAGCAGTGGTTCTCAAACTGGGGGGCCCCAAAATGGATCCGGGGGCCACAGATTTCGTAAAATATAGAAACAGGGTTTCTGCGGGGTCTTAAAATGTCTAAAAAAATTTTTTAGGAATTTTTTGAAATTTTAGGTCTTACATTTATTGAAGTATTGTGTTCTATGTCTTAAATCATTTTAAACAGGTCTTAATTTCCCTACGGCCATGTAACGCTACCTCTAATGCAGAGGTCGCGTTAACTGAAAATTCTCCGTCATTGACAGATTTTTTTACCAGTGACGGAAAAATCTGAAGACCGTCAGTCATTTTGAGGGATTACAATAAGGGCAATTTGTCATTTCCCTTCATTAGTGCGTGATCGTAGGCTTCTACCCCTCTGCCCTGAACATGATCGCGAAGGGTCGTGTGTTTCCCATTCATTGGCTTCCTTACAATGCCTGGTCCGTTTTGGAAAATGCGTGCGCGTCAGACGAGCACTGTCACAGACCACACCACGTCGCGTGCACGCATACACACAACGGCGTGTAGTGGTGCTGAGTTTACAGAGTTTTTTCCTTCAGAAAAGCGAATAGCGTCGTTTTGGATAAACCTTAACTTTCAGTGAGTGGAAAAATGTCTCTCTTGGCGTCTTCTCTGTTCAGTGAGCGGCAGAAGCGGCACATTCATGACCAAACCGCAGCTACTTGTGAGTGAGTACAAAACATCATTTACAAGCATGTCATTGTTACTGACTAGACCAGGGGTCAGCAATTGGCTCTTCTGCGCCCCTGCTGCGGCTCATTATAGTCTTTATAAGGCCCTGGTTATGCCTGCTAATAAGATGCGTTTTGGTCCATCGGATCACAAGTGGACGAAAGAGGCACATACCCGTTTACACCTGCTGCTGTAATCCCTCTATTTTGTCCACTTTTGACCAGTACTGTCCTGATTTCTTCAAGAAATATCTGGAAAAGCATTTCATTTGAATATTCAAAATAAGGCCATGCAATGTAGCCTACATACTGTATGAGCGCGACCAGAGATGACAGAAAAACATACAGAGAGCAGCGGTTTTATTTCTGCTCTGACAGATGTGAGACAGCGCCGAGCACTGTATATGCGTGTGTTAGAAATGGAATGGTGAGAAAACATTCTGCTTGGTGCGTTTTTCGTCTTTAAACCAAACTTTTAGGTCTTTAGCCGGCATAGTTTAAATCCTGTCTGGCTAGCGCGCTTCTCATGATGTTTATGCATGATGTCCGTATGCGGAGTAGACGGTCTCTTGTGGCTGTTCATCGCCAAAACAAAAGTTCACAGAAAAAATCTGAAGTCTAACTAAAGTACCGCGTGCAACACAGTGTTGCCAGATCTCGCGAGGCAAATAAGCAACCAAGCCTGTGAAAACAAGCCCAAAACAAGCGACTTTTTCTACGGAACCCCCCTAGGTTCCGGACAATGACTACAAGAGGGAGTTAAACCACCTTTTAACATTATTTAACATTAGAAAACTGATGGGATATCAAACACCCTACTGATGTACCAAGTGCATTATGTAGGCTACACAGTAAACCTTATTAAAATTTGCACACACAAATAAATATCATCCTGAATTCATAAATTCTTTATTTATTATTGCAGGGACTGCAGAATATCCCATTTTTAAATAACTATAACCCAGAAACGGGATCAATTATTGACAATCTTAGTGTGCAGCAATAAAGTGGCTCCTGCTCTGATAAACAAATGAGTGAGTTAGAAAATAAAATAAAATATTAAATTAAAATGAAGTAAACTAAACAGGTTTAAAAACCATTCCAGTCAAAACCATTTGAACACGTGAGGATGAGGCTTGGTCTAAAACATTTTTCTTAAGACTCATAAGCTTATTTGTTTCGCGAGATCTGGCAACACTGCTCATAACCCTTTGGCCTCATATATATAAAGAATAACACCACCATTATCTTTCAAGTTGCTTCAGGTACCAAGGTGCAAATTAAACATATTTAACAACATAACAATTTGTCTGAACTGAACCTATGAAATATCTGAAAATATCTTAAATATCCTGAAACATTCAACATGTTTTAGTTCTACATCCAGACGTTCTTGATGGCCCACATTCAAACAAGAAAATAACAAAACCATATAAATAATAAAAACAAACATTAAAAAAACTTGTGTGAAATGAGAATGTAACTACCCATGTAACTGGTCCCGGGCATTTGTTCTTCAAAAACTCTCCTACAGTCCACCGTAAATCGCGCGTATTTTCAATTCTGGTTTCTGCCGGTTACCAGAAAAAAACAGTTTGCCCTGCTCTGCCTCTGATTGGCTAGTACTCGTTGCCATCTGGGTCAGAGCCAATTAGAAGCAGGATGTGGGTGGGAAAAAACTGCTGTCTCCTGTGTGTATGGGGAAAGGGGAGGGACAGAGGGAACAGGCAAGACAAACTCCTACATTTATAACATAAAAGTTAGAAAATATCTGCTTTACAACTTATTATGGAGTTGGGAACAAGCCCAAATAAGCAACTACACTTAAGAAACAAGCCCAAAAAAACGCGACCCGCGACTACCAATATTTGTAAGCGACTTTACAGAAAAACAAGCCCAAAGTCGCTTATAATAAGATGACTTGGCAACACTGGTGCAACACCGGGACGTTACTCTCCTATTGCAACACTCCCACTTTTTGCCAGGGACAAAAATGTATAAATTGCTTATCATCTAAGTACAATAAAAATCGCACTATATTGCCACCTAGTGGTCCAACTGGATAACTACTAACTTACATGCATATATTTTGCTGGGATGCATGGTGGGAGAAGTCTCAAAATGGCTCTTTTGGTTGCAAAGGTTGCCGACCCCTGGACTAGACATATGAACATAAACATTTGTTTTAAATAAAAAATATATGTATATTATTTTATGTCTGACAACAGAAACATTAAATATATAAATGAATATGAACAACAACGGCTTTATTGGGCATTTAGTTGTATTAAAATACAGCAAGTTCCGCTGTCATCACGAGAAATTGATCTGGGAATGTTGGGTGTGTGTGGTTTTTATGTTGTGATACAGGTCTTAAATTTCAT
The DNA here is from genome assembly GCF_024868665.1 of Triplophysa rosa. NCBI lineage: Eukaryota > Metazoa > Chordata > Actinopteri > Cypriniformes > Nemacheilidae > Triplophysa > Triplophysa rosa. The sequence goes on from NW_026634194.1 coordinate 54,232, forward strand.
TCATAATGGTCTAAAAAAGGTCTTAAGAAGTCTTAAATTTGACTTTGTGAAACCTGCAGAAACCCTGAGAAATGTATCATACATTTTATGCAATCAAACATCAGAAAAATAAGACCAACAATTGTATAACTGAAAATGTTTTTGGTTTTATTAAAATTGTAAAAGTTTAAGATTTTAAGTCTTTATTTGGGGGGCTGCAAAGCGATGCACCTTACACAAAGGGAAAAAGAAAAAGTTTGAGAACCACTGATTTAAGGTGTGAATGAAGTTTAAAGTGAGGCACACAAGCACGGTGAGGTCATTAAAGGGGTGTGGCCAGTACACACAATAAAAGTGACGGGACCAAAAGCAGAACTCACAGCTGTAAGTACTGACTCCCCCCCATTCTCTCTCTCTCTCCCTCTCTCTCTCTCCCTCCCTCTCTCTCTCTCTCTCCCTCTCTCTCTCTCTCTCTCTCTCTCTCTTTCTCTCTCTCTCTCTCTCTCTCTCTCTCTCTCTCTCGAGTGCATGCTGGGAGGCCAGTGCCTCCCAGCATGTGGGAGTGAAGGAGTGGAAGGAGCCGTCTGGTGTGAGTGAGAGTATCTCGCTGTTGAAGTGAATTTTCTCTTTCCTTTTGAATTTAGATTTTTCAGTTAGTGTAGGTCGGGTTATAAGTTTAACCATTACTGACTTCGGTCAGCGTGTGGGGGTAATGGGGTCGGTTGTGAGAGATTTTTCGCGGCTGACGCTCGGGCATGGTTGCAAATGTATGCCCGATGCCGCGGTGTCTGTGGAGGATTGTTTGATAGCCGTGAGTGCGGCGGTCGGAGGCGCTCATATCAGATCGGCCTCCCGTATGAATAAGGCCATTGTAATTTTTCTGAGTCAAAGTCAAATTCTAGATGATTTAATCGAATCTGGACTAATAATCAAAGTTACTTTTGTACCCGTTTTGCCTTTATCAAGCCCATCAAAAAAAGTTGTATTATCTAATGTTCCCCCGTTTGTAAAAAAACGAACATTTAGAGCAAATACTCCTGAGGTATGGCAAAATAGTGAGTCCTATGAAAATGATTCCGCTTGGATGCAAAACCCCCGAAATTAAGCATGTTATGTCTTTCTGGCGTCAGGCTTTCATGATCTTAAATCCTCAGAGCGATCCCTTAAATCTGTCGGTCAAACTAAATATTGATAGCAAGGATTACACAATATTCATTAGCTCTGATTCTATGAGATGTTTTATCTGTTGTGCATTTGGACACATCAGGCAAACATGCCCGAATCGGGACAGGCCGGCGGGGTCTGATGTGGCTCTAGCTGCAGAGGCGGAGAACAGTGAGCGAGTGACGGGCGCGGATGCCGCTGCGGCCGCTGTGGCTTCACAACCCCAGCCGGCTGGGGCGCTTTCCGTGCCGGATGACTCACCCGAGGGGAGACCGGGGCTGGTGGCCTCTAAAGACGGCCTAAAGGCTGCTGAGGAGGCGTCTGGGCCGAGTCATATCCCCGCTGTCCCACCGGCAGACGTGAGCCAAGTGCTCTCGCTGCCTGTGCCCAAGACTGAGGCGCTTAATGAAAAACAAAGGAAAACTGATATCAAAACCACCGATGACTTATTTAAACAAAGTCAAGAGGACATCTCATCTCAGGAGCTAATGGAAGATTTGGAAAATGAATATGAGGAAATTGAGACCACTGAAAATGACGCGATGGATTCGGAATCAGCTTCTGGAGGTAAAATCAAATATTACTCTGTACAGCAAATTAACAACTTTCTTGATACAACGAAGGGGCATCGCAAACCCAAAATACAATCACATTTTCCCGATTTAAAGCTGTTTCTGGCGTCCTGTACTTTGGCTATGAAAAAGGCCACGTATGACGAGCTTGACAAACCCAAACGGTACCGTCTTAAGAAGCTGCTAAGTACTGTTAGAAGCTCTTTGAATTTACATGGTAAAAAATGAATTCGGCATGTTCATTTCAGGCGTACTTCTGTGTATTGCCATTATTGAGTATTTATTTCATTTTATTTTTCATGGCACCGTTGAGACTTGGCTCTTTTAACATCAATGGGTGTCGTGATGCTGTTAAACGGACCAGTCTTTTTGATTATGTAATGCTATAGAGCATCAGTGTAGTGTTTCTTCAGGAAACACACACTGATGTTCATAACCAGATACAGTGGCTGAGTGAGTGGAAGGGGCAGGCTATACTGAGCCATGGCTCCAGGGTGAGTGCAGGGGTTGCGATACTTATGGCACCTGAGTTTAAAGGTCAACCTATAAATGTTTTTGAGATGATTTCTGGTCGCCTGATGAGAGTGGATGCGACAATTCATGGTGTCAACTTTTCTTTTATTAATGTGTATGCTCCTAATACTGGGCCAGAACGCATTTCTTTTTTTGAGCAGCTAAAGACTGTGTTAAGTAATGTTCTTCATGATAAGACTATTGTTCTTGCTGGAGATTTTAATTGCACTTTGGATCACACTTTAGATAGGAACCATGCTGAACCCCACTGTCAATCAGCTGATGTGCTTAGGGCTTTGATTACATACCATGATCTTGTAGATGTTTGGAGGGAATCTTTCCCTCAGGTTAGACAATATACCTGGCTGAGAATGAACTCCAATATGATATCTGGTGCTAGGCTAGATAGAATTTATGTGCAGAAAACTGCAAGAGATAAGTTCTTTAATAGCAGCATTTTCCCCACTGCTTTATCTGATCATCATTTTCTGTCTGTTAATGTCACCACTGCACAGAGCACCTTTAAACACCCTTATTGGAAATTCAATTGTAGGTTATTGCAAGATCACAACTTTGTGCACTCTTTCACGTTTTTCTGGGAGGTCTGGAGAGAGAGAAAAACGCAGTATAAGTCTCTGAGCCAGTGGTGGGACATTGGCAAAGTCCAAATTAAACTTTTTTGTCAGAGATATTCTGCATACAACAAAAGTATCCTTGACGAGAAGATGGCACAGATTGAACAAGAAATCCTACAACTCAATTTTGAAGGGGACCGTGTGGATACTGCAGAAGCCTTGGTACGAAATAGGCTCCTGCTGCGCAACCTATTGGAGGATAGAGCCCAGGAGACACTTGTTCGTGCAAGATTTTTGAATTTTAATAGCATAGATGCCCCAACATCCTTTTTTTTAACCTGGAGAGGAAGACGGTGGATAAGAAAATCTTGAACTGTTTGAAATTGCCGGAAGGGGGAAAAGTTACTGATGAACATGACATCATATCCCATGCACTGTGTTTTTACGAGGATCTTTATCGGGCTGAACCTTGTGACGATGAGATGGCTGACCTGCTCCTTCAGGATTTACCTCAGCTTTTGAAAGAGGATAAATCTAAGCTTGATAAACTGTTGACTTTTGATGAGGTATCTTTAGCTGCTCAAGAACTATCATCTGGCAAAGCTCCGGGTTTGGATGGATTAAATGCCGAATTTTACAAACGCTTTGGCCAGTCATTGGAAAGGATTTGTTTTCTGTATTCATGGAGAGTATTAATAGAGGTACACTACCGGTGAGCCTACGGAGAGCTGTGATCACCCTACTACCCAAGAAAGGCAATCTTGAGGACATCAGATGTTGGCACCCCGTTTCATTACTCGGAATAGATTACAAAATATTCTCTAAGGCTTTAACCAACAAGATTAAACTTTATATTTCCTCTGTGATTCATACTGACCAGTCTTACTGCATCCCGGAATGGACTATATTTGATAATCTGTTTTTGATTCGGGACATGATCTCTTTTGCCAGAGCACATAAGCTCGACATTGGTTTTGTTTCCTTGGACCAAGAGAAGGCCTTTGATCGGGTTGATCATAACTTCCTTTTTAAGTGTCTTAAAGCATTTGGTTTTGGTCCGTCATTTATTGCCTATGTCAAACTGCTGTACACGGATATTTGTAGCATATTAAAAATTAATGACTCCCTTACGAGACCATTTAAAGTAAGCAGGGGTATACGACAAGGGTGTGGTCTCTCAGGAATTTTGTATGCTGTTGCTATTGAACCACTATTGGTAGCTCTAAGAAACAAGCTTTGTGGTGTATCAACTGTGTGCCCGTTCACCTCAGATTCAGTGACTGTGAGACTTAGTGCTTACGCTGAATGATGTCACTGTCATTATTAGATCAGATGAGGATGTTATGAACTTGAGAGATTCTCTTGAGGTCTCCCAGAAAGCCTCCTCCTCTCGGATAAACTGGCAAAAGAGTGCTTCTTTCTTGCTGGGTGACTGGGAAGATAGAGGCCCGCCTGTACTTCCTCAGCACTGCTCCTTGTGTTTAAAGGGGTTCAAAGTGCTGGGAGTTTTTCTTGGGACGGATCATTATAATCAGAAGAACTGGGAGGATATTGTCGAAAAAGTGTCCGGACGTTTGCAAAGATGGAGATGGATTCTGTCTCAGCTATCATACAGGGGAAGGGTGCTTATTGTTAATAACCTAGCAGCCTCTATGTTGTGGCATCGCCTAAATGTTCTGGACCCACCAAAAGGGTTGTTACAAAGTTTGCAGAAGATTTTTGTGGATTTTTTGTGGGACGGGTACCACTGGCTTCCCCCTGCGATTCTTTACCTGCCGGTTGCCGAAGGTGGTCAGGGGCTGATTGATCTAGCAGCCAAGGTGAAAGCCATGAGGCTCAAGACAGCTCAAAACCTACTTTACCCAGTGGAATTCAAACCATGGGTGTCTTTCGGTCTGACTTTGCTCAGAACTTTTGGTGGTTTCGGTCTTGATAGACAACTGTTTTTAATGTCTTTTTATGGTGATCGTGTTTCATCTGATGCAAATTTCTATGCTTCTGTTTTAAACTCCTGGTCTGTTTTAAGCTGCTTCGTCAGGAAAACCATCATTTCGGCCTTGATGAACCACTGTTTTTTAACTCGTTTTTAAGTGGTAATAATTGCACGTTTAACACAATTGTTAAATCCTTTATGGAAGAAGGGTTGACTAAAGTTTCTGATTTAATTGAAATTTCATCGAAAACATGGAGGTCAATGGTGGACATTTGTAATCAAATAGGTTTTAGGTCAGTCAGGACCATTGAGCGGTTTGTAGGCAGTTTGAAAGCAGCTTTTCCTTCAACTCTCCGCTTGTTTGTAAGCAGTTTTCTGTCTGGGGGTCCTTCCAGGGTTTCCTTCCCCAAGCTTATTGTCTCTCCAAGGATTTTTACAGAAGATGATCGTGACGGGAAACTACTGACATTTGCTAGGCTACTGGAAGTTGATTTCCAGGCTGCTGGAAAAAGAGACCTCTATCAGATTTGCATTAAAGCTAATTATTTTGATGTTATCCAAGACAGATGTGACACAAAATGGAGAGAATTTTTTACTGTTTCCTCGGATATCTCTCCTTCTTGGAGGCTTTTATATAAGGGTCCTCTTCCTAAACGGTCAGGAGATTTACAGTGGAGGATAATGCATTGTGCGTTGCCCACCAACACTCACGTTTCCAAGTTTAATCCGGATGTTTCATCAGGTTGCTCTTTCTGTCCTGCACTGGAATCTGTTTTTCATGTTTTCACAGAATGTTTTAGACTGGTGTCGCTATTTACTTTGTTAGAAAGATTAATCGGCGATTTGGGTTTTGTTTTTAATAAGGTACTTTTTGTTTTTGGTTGCAAGTATTCACGAGCACACATACGACAGTGTACTGTGGCTAACTTCATTATTGGGCAAGCCAAACTAGCCATATGGAAGTCTGGCAGGCTAGCTGCTGAAGAGCGAAATGTTGATGTTCTTCAACTATTTACTGCTTTGGTGGAATCAA
>NW_026634194.1:66577-110053 GCF_024868665.1 Triplophysa rosa
CTCTCTCTCTCCCCCCTCTCTCTCTCACACACTCTCTCTCTCCCCCCTCTCTCTCTCCCCTCTCTCTCTCTCTCTCTCTCTCTCTCTTGCGTTTGATTTTGATCATTTTAATTTTGTTCCCCATCTGTTTGTGCATGTGTCTTATGCTGTGCCCTGTGTTTGTGTTTGTTAATGTGTGTGTTGTGGTGTGTATTGTGTAGTCTTTAGATAATCATGTGGACAACCTCATACAAAACTGGGTTACAGGAGCTCGCAAAAGCAACAAGGTACTGAGACACAGAACGAGAGCCGTCTCTCTGTGAAACCCCCGTCACAGCTTCTGTCCTCTGTTGTCCCGCTCTCATCGCACACGCACACACGAGTCCTAACTCTGCACTGCTGTCCCTCACTAACCGTCAGCGGTTAACCAATCAGACGCCTCCAGCGTTAACTGAGAGCAGTTCTCTGTCCTGTGAGGAGGTGTGGACATGATCTAAACTGCATGACAACAAACCTCTCGCTCGCTCTGTGTGTGTGATTGTGTTGCGTTACAGGTGGAGGCTGATATGGGTTACCCAGGAGGCAAAGCCAAAATCATCCACAAAGAGTCAGACATCATCATGGCTTTTGCCATTAACAAGGTCAGAAGAAGGTGTTTTTCTCCTACTCTAAATAAAGATTTCTTAAAGTAAGATTCAATTCAGATTGAATTCCTCCGTGTTAAATAGTGTAAGGTCAGAACCGCTGGTCTGCTGATGATATCTTCAGTAAATCATCATACCTTCCCTCAAACACTGCATATTTACAATCATTTGAATGTGTTCGAGATGATGTTTTATAGACAGATGATGTTAAAACCCAGAAGATCAAGCTTGTTTTTGCAGCTTTGTTTGTCTTTATGTTCTCAGTTGGTAGAGCATTGTGTTGATTTGAACACGCGCACACACATACCTAGGGTGACCTTTGACATACTTCATAAGGACAGTGTTTGTAATGTCGTGTGTGTTGTTTCTCTCAGGCGAACACAAATGAAATCGTGCTGGCGTCCACTCATGATGTTCAGGAAGTGGACGTGTCGTCGATGCTCGCAGCTCAACCTTTCACCTGGATCGGAGAAGACTTTGACAAGGAGTCTCGTAGGTCCGTCTGTGTGTGTGTGTGTGTGTGTGTGCGTGCGTGCGTGCGTGCGTGCGTGCGTGCGTGTGTGTGTCATTGAGTTAAGTGGGAACTGTTATATGAACTGGTGTGTGTGTGTGTGTGTGTGTGTGTGTGTGTGTAGCTCTGATGATGTGGATTATCGTTCGTCTCACACTAACATCGCTCAGGCCAACGGCGGTCCCTTCACTCCTCAGCAGATGGCAGTGTCCTCCTCTATGCCCTGGCTGGGCAGTGGACAGACCAGCATGGGTGCCAGTGTGGTATGTTTGTCACGCACCAACTCGTGTATCGCGTGTTCTGAATAGATCATGTAGAATGATGAGCAGAGATCTGGCACATACAGTCTGCTCAAAACTTCACTTAGACAATCTTGAGAAGTATAAAAATGTGTTTTTTAAATTGGTGCATTTTGATTTTGAAGGACATGAATATTTGACATAACTGATGTTTACGTACGCACACATTAGTAACAGATGTTTACATGAGCTTGAGTCTACGTGGATGATCAGTCACTGCTGTTATTTTGGAAAAATCCTCCAGGTCCTAAACAATCTTCTGTATATTTGAGCCCTGGGACTGGAGGATGTTGAGACACTCATAAACGACTGTTACAAACATTCACTGATGATCAAAAGCACAACACAATTCAGTGACAATTCTTATTTTGAAATATAAGTACTAAAAAAAACATTGGTAGCAGTAACACTTTATAATAAGGTTGTATTTGTTAACATTAGTATATAGTTATTGCATTAGCTAGCAGCACTAACAATAAACAATACTTCTACAGTATTTATTCATCTTAGTTCACATTAACTTTAACATTTACTAATAGATTTTGAAAATCAAATATATATGTTACTATTAGTTAAAGCACGGTGAACTTGCATGAAGAATTGTATTGCCAGTGTATTATCAGTGATCAATAAATACTGTAAACTATATATTGCTCATTGTTAGTTTATGTTAGCAAACGCATTAACAAAAACAACTTTACTGTAAATTGTTATTAAACTATCAAAGCAGCATTTATCAGCGAACCAACTGTTGGGATTATATTGATTTTGATCAGTTGAAACAATACTCCTGCTATTAGAGTTTCCAGTCAGATGTCAATATAATGCGTAATGAATACACACAAGTTTATTTTCATATCTTTCTGGGCATGTATGTATAGGCGCACATGTATGTATAGGCGCACATGTATGTATAGGCGCGCACATGTATGTATAGGCGCGCACGCATGAGTATAAACAATACAAACATTCCAACCTTTTACTTTCCATTCGAAAATTAACACTCCCTCACCTTAACAACCACTACTACCTTCTTATTTCCAAAGCCCTTACTGTCTTACAAGCACACTCAAATGATTCTTTTTGGCTAGACCACACGGTTATAAACAAGTGCTAATCATGTGTGGCAGGACAGGATTGTTGCTAAACATACCGGGAACCTGTATGAAACAGAGAGACATGCAAAAGCATACTTACTAAATTCACACATTTAGTCATTTAGCATACGCTTTTATCCAAAGCAATTTACAAATGAGGTAAACAACAGAAGCAAAACGTTGCCTATCCCTGGCCTGGACTATAGGAGAGGAATGACGTGTGCTCTCTTCGGCTCATTGAAGACCACTTTTGCCGCTGCATTCTGGACATAAAACATTATCAAATATTCTCATTTACAGCTGTTTCTGTGTTAAGACCAGGGTCCAAAAGGGGCTCAGTCAGTAACAAATCAAGGAGGACCACAAACATGCAGTAAAAGAATGTTCTCATTAGTGACATCTATACCATTCCATTCATATCCCACAATACTTTGCATATATATATATATATATATATATACAGTATTTATGTGTGTAACCGTCCCCTCTGCATCATGTTGTGCAATCAGCGTTTAGTGCAAAGACAAAAACTGAAGAAAGAATTATTTATTATACATATTTTAATGCCTTACCTCAGCTAACATAGTCTGCTAATGGCAGATGCTAATGCGCAGCCATCCACTGTGACAGCATAAACAAAATGAGCACACATGCTATTTATCTGCCAATTATTCCAATATTCCACACTGAGAAGCAGGACAGCTAGTTCAAGTCAACTATAAAATAACGTTAAAACAAATGGTAACTTAATTAGTGCTCATATTCTGGTAACACATAAAGCCGTTAACAGTCATTTGAAAAATAGCTAAGTTACCGTGACCGTTGGCTAAACAAGTTAACGTTAAGTTAGTTTTGCGCCACAGTCTAATTTACATATGCTGTAGTACAGCGGGTGCTTAACTATCAACTTTTTAGAGTCAAATAATGAACAAATGTGTTTTTTTTTCTAATTTACATCGGGTGAAAGCTTACCTGAAAACAGCCGCATCGCCTCTCTGCTGGGTTGCAAAGAGAAAGTGCACGCGCAAACAGATAAGCGCGGTAACGAGGTGACCCAAAGCCGACGTAACAGAGAGCTGGTTAGAGCACTAACTGACTGAATTATCCGGCTATGCCTGGACGATGCTTATTCGATGTTATTGGTAGGGGGGGCGACGTCAGCCAAACGTACATGTGCTATCTGGGTTGTATACTGGACTATTCACTGAACACCTAAACCACAACATCAAACCTTTGCGCATTTTTACATTTTCAAACAGATGTCGTTCAGTTAGTCTAATAATGAGTTTCCATCAGGCGAACCGCTGACTGAGTGCAGGCGGACACACAATGAATGACGTCAGGTTTTGCTATCCTTGTGTAGACATTTGGTGTAGTAGTGAATGTGATGCTGATGAAGAGTCTTATCATCCGAAGACAAACACGCAGAGAGCTGTGGGCTCAACAGAGCTCATGATGAGCCTGTATTGAGCTGATAAGAGCGTTTGGAAGTAGTGCGGTCGACCGCAGACAGTCCCACAAAGCCAAGGTACAGACCTGCGTCATCACGCTTGATAAAGACCACACTTACAGTACGCATGTGCGTTCGGTGCATTTACACCTTTTATGATTCTACCCAAGCCGTGAGCTGAATCGCAGGAGAGAATGAAGCATGAACGTCTGCTGACATGAACTTCATATGTATCAACATGAATCATGTGATCTCAGCATCATCTGACAATCTGACTTTGCTTCACTGAAGACAATAAATATGATTGACAATTAAGCGATTCTTACATAAATCCTTCTTTAAGTTCTATAACATGTTCATCGTTGTAAAATAGTGAGATCTATCAATATTTGCAGTGGATGGGTGCTGTTAATGCTGAACGGTTACCAGTGTTGGGGAAAGTTACTGTCAAAAGTAACTAGTTACAAGATTGAGTTACTCTATAAAAAAGTAACTAAATACGGTACTTGGGTACTTTTTGTGGAAAGTAACTGAAAGTACTTTAGCGTTACTTTTGCGTTACTTTTTCTCACCTAACTGATGCTCATGCTTTTCCAGACTTTGCTGTTCTTTAGTGTTTAACACTGTAATGCATTTAACAATCCTATATAGCCTATAACACACCTTTATTTTCTTTACAAAACACATTTCAAATATTTCCTGACCAGTAGTCCTCCACCTCATCAGAGCTCTGCCTACTGTTGACACTGCTAACTTCGCTGTCACTCTTCATATTTATTGTGTTTTAACAGCACGGCTAGTTGCACAAGATGGCGCCGGTGAGCTTTTGGGACGGCAGAGTCGTTTCCAGTCGTATATCACTGTGTGGGAAAAGGAGGATTTTTGGCGGGCAAATATGGGTGTTTTTTTATTAGATTTAAAAAAGTAATATATAAGCGATATGACAGATCCTCTTTGCATTGCTGAGCACTTCATTGAGCCAAAACAACTCGATAGTGTTATACGAAATTATGATTAATCTAATATATAATATATTACTAATATAATATAATATTATTTTGAGGGGAAAATGACATTTAACATATTATGCTGTATATGCTGCTATTTGGTGAGGAGACTAACAGATGACAGTTGTTTCCTCTCTTTCTCCCGTGCTCCGCCCACTCCCCAACCCTTCTTCTGACAGTGACCACGCCCATTTAAATCTGCAGATTTGTGCGTGCAGCGCAACAAACAGTGGAACACAGCTTATATTTACATTCACAAGGCATGAGACCATTGATTGCTGTTGCGTGTCATGACTTGCGCTAATTTTGCGATCTGAAAGTTATCTTCCAAACATGATCAGCCTTTGCAGGACAATTGATTTGCTGTTGCGACTCGTGCTAATTTCACGATCTGAAAGTTATCTATTTATGGAAGGCCGTTTTATCAAAAATGTCTTTAGACATAACGTGTATAGACGTTATACGCGTGGACGCATTATTGCGCCTAAAGACGTAATTTCGTCTACAGACGTTAGACGCGTGGACGCGTAATTGCGTGTAGACGCGTAAACCTTAGTGGCTCCGTTGTCAAAATAAGAGTCACATCCAGCAATGCAGACCCTACTGATATTTTATCTTTGCTACTCTTTTCTGTTGGCTGTTATACTTATTTTATTAAAACATGGCAATGATACGCTTAATTTAATGATTAAATCGATAATCATTAAATGATTAATATGCAAATTTGTCCTATGGTGTGACAGCAAAAATGTAGGAAAAAACCCAAGAACGAAGATAAATCTCTCTTATGCTATTTTATATGATAAAATCCCTGTTATGTTATTTTATATGATAAACATAAATATTAATTATATAAAATAATGTAAAACTAACCAATTTATTCGTCAACTACCAATATCCTGTGCTGTGATCCAAAAATAAAATGTTAAATATAACAGGGCTGCGTTTCCCGATAATGTTGTCTCTTAACTATGAAGACTCTGAAGTTACACCTTAACTCAAGGTAATCCTTTTCTAGGCGTATAGCCTACTTCCTCAACTATACCCATAAGAGGTTACTTTCTTACGCCCCACGTTACCAGGTGCTTTCCATGGTGGTGGTGCTGAATAAATATTGATGTTCGACAATCAATTATTCACTCTATACAAGTACTGCTTTACTGCGTTATGTGAGGTAGCGGCTTTCTTTATAAAATAAGCACTTTAGAAATAGTTGAAGTTGCATTTATTAGGACTCATAGGATAAAAATAAACCAAATTGCAAACTAAATCCAACCATCGATATTATTTACTTTTGAAATGAGTGTGAGAACTCGCAATCTCATGCCCAAATGTATCAACCAGCTACACTAACTGGCAGTATGGTCATATCAAAGGATCTCAAACTTTGGGTCGGAGGGTCACACAAAGCCACTTGCTGTTGCCATGCATTAAAAAAGTTTATTCCAGTAAATTACAATTACTTATATAGTTCACACGTTTATTGTGCTTGGACACTGAATGCTCAAGCGGCGTATTTACAGCGCAAAGCATGTAGCTTATGGCCGCGTTTATTAAAGCATTAAAATATAATCAACATTATTACATTTATGCATTTGACAGACGCTTTTATCCAACGCGACTTACATTGCTTTATCCTATACATGCAATCCCTGGGATCGAACCCACAACCTTGCGTTGTTAACGCAATGCTCTTACAACTGAGCTACAGGAAAGCTGTATTTTAATTTTAATTTAGCTAATTTGATGTGGGCCCCTGATGTGGGCGAGTGCGCCGAGCTCGGAAACGGGGAGATGAGACGGGGAGGTGGAGGCGTGTTGAATTACTTGTAGAGATGGCGCAGGTGAGATTTCTGGTCTTATTTATAAGGACTCTCGCTTGAGCTGATAGGATTGCTAATAGGGAACCAGCCGAGATGATTATGTGCTCCGGCTTCTCCCGAACTTTGTTAATGAAACATCATTTATGCTTCATACAAAAAATAAAAAACGCATCTTCCTCGTTTACTGGTTTTCTGACATTTTTCGTGTTTTTAACATGATTTTAATCTTCATGTACTGTCCGTAGTGATTCGGATATGCATAATACTGGACAAATATTTGTTATGTTTAATGTAAATATGTGTAATGTTAAAATGCAAATGAGAACTCTCTCGGGATCCCTTAGTGTTCGGGACTCTCGGCAGCAGCCCATGTTGCCCATTGGGTTGATGGCATAATACATATAATTTTACAAATGCACACATTCTTGAAAAACGCGTCGGCAGTTGTTAAGAAAATTTCGCAAAGCCATGCTTTCGATGGTCTGTCTATACCGCTTGTATTTTGAAATGCCCTCTTCTCCCCTGTCGTAAAATCACGTATACGCTGACGTATTCATTACTAGGACCATATGCAGTGCCACGCATGAGGGAGCATCACGTTTATATGTATAATTCATGAATGACACGTGGTTACGCTAATGATGACGTCATGACTATATGCTTAATCAATTTTATGCAAATCTTTCCGTTTTGTGACTTTCCATTGGCTAAGACCAATACGTCTGTAGACGAAATTACGTCTTTAGGCGCAAAAACGCGTGCTTTATAACGTCTGTACACGTTACGTCTAAAGACATTTCTGATAAAACGGCCTTCCATTCTATTGGCATTTGCAGGACCCATGGTTGGCGGAGTGCGCCACCATATCGCTATCGCCTCCTATGCTTGTCAAGGGTCTGCCAGATTAAGTGAAAGTGAAGTGAAAGTGACCTATTAGTCAGATATGGTGACCCATACCCGAAATGTGACCTCTGCATTTAACCCATCCAGAGAGTAGTGAACACACGCACAGCAAGTGGTGAACACACGTACACCCGGAGCAGTGGGCAGCTATCACTGCAGCGCCCGGGGAGCAAGTAGGGGTAAGGTGCCTTGCTCAAGGGCACCTCAGTCGTTACCCGCCGGCCTGGGAATCGAACCGGCAACCTTCTGGTCACGAGTCCGACTCTCTAACCATTTAGCCGCCATGACTCCCCACAAATATGAAGACGAACTGCAGCAATAGCAGACAATAAACTGCTTATTGTGCTCGCTGAGCAACGGTTTCTGCAACAAGCATGTTTGAAAAACAAAGAAAACTCAAGTATTGATATGTAAATTTATAAGTAACTGCGTTATCATTACTCGTACTTAAAAGTAATCTGATTACTTTACACGCCAACACCTGACGGTTTACAGTGATGTACATCGGTGTGTTGAATTTATTCATGGTTGTGTGTGTGTGTGTGTGTGTGTGTGTGTGTGTGTGTGTGTGTGTGTGTGTGTGTGTGTGTGTGTGTGTGTGTGTGTGTGTGTGTGTGTGTGTGTGTGCGTGTGTGTGTGTGTCAGATCATGAAGAGGAATCTGAACAATGTGAAGAGAATGACATCTCACCCCATCTATCAATACTGTGAGTCTCATCCACACAAACACTGTTACACACACAACTATAACTAAAGCTGTATACTGCACACTCCAGTCGCACTGATGTGTGTGTGTGTGTGTGTGTGTGTGTGTGTGTGTAGATATGACGGGGGCTCAGGATGGCAGTGTGAGGATGTTCGAGTGGAATCGTCCACAGCAGCTCATTTGTTTCAGACAGGCGGGAAACGCTCGAGTCACGCGTCTGTATTTCAACTCACAGGGAAACAAGGTACTTAAATATTCTTGTTAACATAAACTCTCAGAGAATCTATTACCTACCATTACTAAACCCCTGATGATCAGAAACGCATCAGTCTATACACAAAAAGAGAAAATGCCACCAAATATTGACATTAGAACCATCAGTATGATAAAAACCTTTGGTAAAACCGTGACTTTCCATGATTTTTTCAAGTATATATCTTCTAAACCGAAATACAATGTCATATGGAACAAGAATTGAATATGTATGTTTCAATGAGATATAATTGATATCTTGTGTGTGTCAGTGTGGTGTTGCAGATGGAGAGGGATTTCTGAGCCTCTGGCAGGTCAATCAGACGTCTTCAAACCCAAAACCATATTTGGTAAGAACCTCGTTTTTTTCTCAAAAGTAAATCTGCCGTTGTGTGTCATATATGAATGCTTCAGTCATGACACTTTCAAAAGCCGTCTCATAGTGTTAATAACATTGTTATAAAGTTATGTTTATGTCGGAAAGTCTGAATGCCATCACATGACAAAATGTCCAAGAAGCATGTGCTGTCGCTCTTTGTGTAGAATGTGCAGAAGTGTTCTCTTGTCATTTTGTCAGTCAGTTTCACCCCGGGGTGACATCGGTTCTGAACACTTATTCATATTAATATTCATTTACAAACATTTTTCTGAAATGAAATAATAAAGCGTGTATACGTGTGTGTGTCAGAGTTGGCAGTGTCACAGTAAAAGCTGTGGAGATTTTGCCTTCATCACGTCCTCCAGTCTGATCGCAACAGCGGGACAGTCCAATGACGGCAGGTCAGATACATCACACTGACGTGCAAAACTTGACCTTACATGTCATTGCCGCACGCAATAAACCTTCGTTTCATGTTAAACTTGTTTTCACACGTTTAGAACAAACACCAGTCCAAACAACAAAAGAATGTCGAGTGTGAAACCTATTCAGTATACACAAAACAATAAATGTGCTCTTCCTAATCAAAATCTGCCTTGTTTTTATTTGACTTTAATACCTTCTATGACTAGTGCTGATCTTGCCGTACGCTGTCTCTTTCCTCTGCAGAAATGTTTGTTTATGGGACACTCTGATCTCGCCCAGCAACACTATGATACACGGTGAGTTCACAAACTCTGCAATGTGCTTTCCAACATGTTATGACTGGCTAACATCCACCTGCTCCTCGTACCGTTGTTTATCCTGAATGTTGAGGTGTAAACGTGGACATGCATACGTTCATGAAGGTTTCTGAGGGACGGCCTGATGGAGAAATGAAAGAGCAAGAAATGTGTTTCACGGGACGTGACGCGGTGTCACTCTCTCTTGTTCTTTGTTTGGCAGCGTTCCAGTGCCATGAGAACGGAGCGACGGTTCTTCAGTACGCTCCTAAACAGCAGCTGATCGTCACGGGCGGCAGGAAAGGCTTCGTGTGTATCTTTGATATCCGTCAGAGACAGCTGCTTCACACGTTTCAGGCGCATGATTCAGCCATCAAAGCTCTGGCCATGGACTCAACCGAGGACTTCTTCGTCACCGGCTCGGCTGAGGGAAACATGAAGGTACACAACTGAACATAGGACAAATAGCACCCATGTGGATACATTACCGTGATGTAACATAGTTTTACCACACACACAGTATCTGTGGAACCCTGGGTTATCTGTGTTTAACTACAAGTGAAACCAAACCAACTATAAACCATTTTGCTTTAGGATGCATGTTCAGTATTTATGTAGTGTAGTGGTGGTCAACTGCACAGTTTTTTAGATGCAGTGTATATACTGTATATGTACAGTACATGACAGTTTAGTTGAGAAATTATTTGAGTTTTTTGACGGTTGTGTTTGTGGTCAAGGTGTGGAAGTTAGCGGGTCACGGCCTCATGCACTCCTTCAGCGCCGAGCACGCTAAACAGTCCATCTTCAGAAACATCGGCGCTGGCGTGATGCAGGTGGAAACTTGCCCGGGGAACCGGATCTTCACCTGCGGAGCCGACGGGACGCTGAAGATGCGAGTGCTTCCCGACCGCTACAACATTCCAGCCAGTATATTCCAGATCCTCTAAGAGCGCGGCGGAGAGGAGCGCTTTCGTCGGCACCTCCGCGTTTCAGTGAACCGTAAGAATCTCACGCTGCTGAACATCTTTACCCCGTCCCACGATAGACGCCGAGAAACGTGCAGGAGGTCTCTGGACTGCTGTCATTCCCGGAGGCTGACGCTCCGTACGTAACATGTCGGTAGGAAAGCTGTATGCATGAGCCATGTGAATCATGGCACTTCATTCCCGGGTTATTGGTCGTGCTCTGTAAATGTGCTCAAAGCTTCAGTTTTAATGCATCTGTGTGTGTGTGTGTGTGTGTGTGTTTTTATTTCAAATGACCAGCACTGTGCTTCTGCTCTCAGTGTCAGTGTTGGGTTTAGTTTCTTACCGTACCTTTTCTCATTGGCTGCTGATGTATTTGCGGAGTGTAAAATGGCACAGTACCCTGGCGGTCCGGTGCGTCGCTGCGGCCCCAGAGACACCCCCCCACCATCACCACCCGTCCACACACACACAGGCTTGTTTCTGTAGTGGCCAAACAGCAAAACATTCCACGTGAGGCCATGATGTGTTTCACCTCTTCAAGCTTTTTTTTTTGCACATAATGTATATTTTTGTTTTTTGTGTTCCTTGTATTTATATTTAACGTTAGGAATGTCAGGTATGTTTTAGATGTCTGGGACAAAGTGCAACACTGAATAGGTTTTTGTTTTATTTTATTGACTTATTTATTTTATTTGATCATGTTTGATCTTTTCTGAATATTTGCAATGAGAACTGAGGAAACAATAAAGTGTTGTGGTGAAAAGCTCTATTGGAGAAAACTATTGTAAACAAACGAATGTCTGGCTGTGTGTGGCCGAGTAGTTGAAATGAGTATATATATATAATATAAATAAATAAATCTATATATAGATAGATTCATATAAAAATGAACTTGCTTGTACAAACACGGGGATGCTTTTAGTTCTTATTTTTCTGGATTTGATCTTAGCTGCTGGAATAGTGCTACAGTATATTTGCTTTGATGTATGTGATGTATTTATTCAAGTCATCTTTGTGTTTCTGTCTGATTTGCTGGCCATCGTGGTCATCGTGTCGACTGTGCGTGTTTAAATGTTCGAGCCCTCATGCTCTGATGTGTGTATTTATTGAACAGCCTGATCTGTCTGCGTGTGTAAAAAGGCAAAGCCTAAAACCACTGGCTGATGTTTCTGAAGGAACTTCTGTCGTGCTCAAAGTTTGACCTTTGTAAGCTCAATAAATTCTTTTGTTTTTTGAAGAGAATCATTTTAAAGCCGCTCTCACTTCATCTACATCATCTTCACACTGACATGTTTCGGGAGTTATTGCTTTCCAAGCCTTTGTAGCTACATGCGTACAATATCAACCAATTTCAATTTTTTATTTATTTACAGAGCGCTGTTGTTCCAAAGCAGCTTTACAGGAGAAACACAGAAAAGGTATAAACACATACAGTATGCAACACAAACGCGCATGGTGTTTATAGAACAAGCAAGATCATCCTAGTAAATAATATCTATTAAACCCAGTCTCCTGGCCCATTCACTTTCTTACTGCGCACGGTTCAATTCATCAGGCCGTGTTAGCATTCTTCTTTATCGTCATGTAAAAACACTTTTCTTTTCGCCCGATGTCAGACATGGGTTAATGAGGCAGTGTTGTCTAGTGCTTTCTAAAGTCTTCCTAATCCTAATCCAGATGAAAGTCCTTCACAATCCCATACATGCTACGTATGGCCACTCTTCACCATCCAATTCATTTCCAGCAGATGAAGTCCTGCCTCACATGTTTCCAAATATTCAGTGTGTTGGGAATGCTGGTGACTTTAAGAACTTCAGTTAGGGCTAACAGAAATGGATGTTGTTAAAATTCCTGTTTGAAGTTTGTGTATTGCTCATAAAAACACGTCACATTCAATTGACACAGAGATTCATTGTTGAGAGACAAAACGCACTATATTGATTTTTACTTCAAACTGTTAATGGTAACAAATAAACACGGTGGCCATAAAAAAGTGTCGTTTGAAAATGCATGATTGCTATTGCATTAGATAACATTTTTATATAAAGACAGAACAAGGACAAAATGTTTGGGTTTCAAACGATCAAACGATAGACCGTATTGAAAATAAAAAGAACCTCGAAATGAACTGACTTTTCGACATTTAAAGGCCAGTTAGGCCGTGTTGGTCTCTTCTCATCCTCAGAATAAAGTGGTCTGGCATGCTGTCTCTGAAACCGTCGTTCCCACATTTAAATATCAATAGGTTTTGTCATCACTGTATACTGTACGGCCAGTTTAAAACACTCGATCCGCCAGAGAAAGGAAGGACGATTGGTTATGCGCATGGGAGCAACTGAAGCATGCAGGATTATTGGCTAACACACGGAATGATGACGTGACGGACAGATCCGGTTATTCGTCAGAGAGAAACTGAACCTGGTAGGATTTGACGTATCTGCTGTCCCATATGTACAGGTGTTTATCTCGGGGATTGTATGAGATCATGGACAGAAGCCCATCAGATGCTCGCAGGTCTAAAGTGACACCGAGCGGTTTCCCCTTCAGGAGGTCAAAGGCGTGGGTCACCCGCGTGTCTTTAGTGTCGGTGATGTAGAGGATCCCGCAGGCGATGAAAGCATTTCCGGCTTTACTCCTGGGGTAGGTGGTGTTGCTGTAGCTGCTGATGGAGAATGTTTTCTCATGTAGTCGTGCCACCACGATGCTGTCGTCTGTGTCGGAGGCAAATATGATCCACAGGCCGTTCTCGTCTGCTGCCAGTTTGAAATATGTCTTGGAGTTATGAAGCAGGTACGAGCGGTTGTGATAGAGAGCGTTCTCGATGCTCAGCGTTTGTAACATCTTGCTGTGAAGGTCAAACCTGCAGTGCACATAGAACAGTTTTCATTTATAGCCCATCGTTTGTTACAACGTGATTCCTATAGTTCCGATAGTTTAAAAACAGCCGATGATCAGGGCCGTCAATCAAAGGAGGACAGGAAAATGCTATGAATCTGCGCTCTGTATCTAGAAAATGTTTAGAAACATCAGCAGTTTGATGTTCAATATTAATAGTCATTATATGAATTATTAACATTCAGAAAGAAATAGGAATTTAATCTTCAGATTCGGCATCGGCAGATATAACGCTGAGTAACCGACCATCAGTGGAGAAATGTAGTATCGGTGCATCTCTAAATCCTCTAGTTATAATTGTGTTATTCCGTAGAGTTTTCTATTATTCTAAAATGTGGGAGAAAATATAAATGATGTTTTATTAACGAAGTTCGGGAGGAGCACGTGCAGATAATTAACTCTGCTGGCTTTCGATACACAATCACAGCACTCATCCTACTAGCCTATAAGTAGCCAAGCCACCTCACCTCTGTTCCCTCCTCCACCCCGATTCCACACCACTAGCCTGTTTTTACCTCGGCACCGGGGGGAACGACCTGAGGAACGGGCCCTCTCCCCGGTCAACGGGCAGGTGCTCCGTGTTCGGGAAGAATTACCAAGCTTGGAGTCCTCGCCCTGGGACAGCACGCCAAATACGCATACTATCCGTCCCAGTTCATTAGCTGCGAGGAGAACTCGTGAAATAATGAATGAGTGTTTTGAGCGGTATTGGTCATGAAGTATGTCTGATCTGGTTTAATGTATATTTTTAGATGAACTCATCCTGTAAAGGAGTGATTTTTAAATACTTCATATACTGTATCAGTGTTGGGAGTCTCTAAAACATGACTCAAGAAGTTTACTTTGCGATATTGGATGTCCCAGCGATGTGGTAGAATATGGAGGCGTTGTGTACAGCGTGACCACATCCTTGGAAAACCTTCTTGACGTCAATGGATTGAAAGGTGCTGTTCTGGAACGCTGCGACGCTGTTGTACTCCTTTATGATACGACCTGTAGAAGTGGATGTGAAATGTTTGTCATGTGAAACTCTTTCAAACAACAGTGTGGCGTCATTCTTCTCTCTCTCTCTTCAGTACCTGAGAAATGTTCTGCCACCCAGATCCTCTCGTCATCCTGAGCGGCTGTGTCCATCATCCACGCTCCAAACGTGTCGCTCATTTTCATCAGATGTCTGGGGTTCAGCACTGACTTTATGACACAATCTGACAAACACAAACACGCGCTGTGACATCTCGTGTACTGTTCATGTAACGTGAACTGTGATGAGTGGAGTACACGTTACTGTACCGTTTATCTTTCGTGCTGGCAGTTTCTGACTGATGATGTCATCATTTGGGACTGAATTCAGGAGACCTAAAGAAAACCAGAGGGCTCATATTTTAAAGCTAGAGAAAAAAAGTCATTTCACAGATAGTTTAATGTCCAGGTATTTCACACCCAAATTCTGCATAAAAAATCATATATTTTAAGGTAAGGGTAAGGTATTTTTGTCATTGTTGTTATATCACTGAAGATCAGCATTATATGAAATGGTGACATGCGAAACTTACCCACTGCCCTCACTCATCATCTTTGCTATCTGGGAATTTATTATTTCATTCATTAATAACCCATATGATTTGGCAGGACTCACCCATAGACTCTTTCCCCATATGAGGATGTGATCTGTGATTTCTGTGTCTCGGTGGTCCCTGGAGTCCGGGTGGACCTGGAGGACCGGGTGGTCCAGGGATGCCCGGAGGTCCTGGTGGCCCTGCAGATTTACAGCAGCTGAATGAATTCATGTCTCATACACGTAAACACTGTTACAGACACAAGCAGATGTTTGCTTGATTCTTTTTACAGTGTAAAACAGATGCTGAAATACACAACGCTGTATTGAGCTCTTTACCCTCTATGAGGACATCATTTGACTCTTCACCCTTCTCTCCAGGAGGTCCCGAGGGTCCAGGATCTCCTTTCTCTCCAGGGTCACCCTTCTCACCCGGAGGACCTGCACGCACCAAACACAAAATCATACTCAGTCAGCCCATTACAGGTGCTGGAGATGTGGGGTGGTGTTCTGAAAACTTAAAAGAAGCAAGCTGTGTATTAGTAATGCTTGACTTTAAATACGTACCAATGAGTCATGGCCATTGGGTTTCAAATTATTCTTACTTTATCATGTCTCAAATCAACAAATATTTCCCAATGGTTTTTGTCACCACATTACAAAGAGCTCCTTTCAGAGTTTATTCATGTGGCGAATGTCTGTGGGCATTTCTCTGTCTGCTGTCAGACGCAGCTCATATCTGTCTGAATGGATAAAATCCTCGTCCTCGGGAAATAATGAAAGATGCCTTTGACAAGAGTGCATTTACATCCATTCATTCATGTGCATCATGTTGTTCTTCATGTACAGTAGCTGACCTCTTTTGCCCCGTTTCCCGTGTGCTCCAGCCTCTCCTGGTAACCCTGGAATTCCATCCGTTCCGTTATTCCCCGGCACTCCGTCCACACCCGGCAAACCTGCAGTTCCAGCCGTACATAACATCACTCAAAAACACCACAACTATACACACGTCATATGTTATGACAACGATGTATCTCATATTCATCACCAACACGTGTCTGTGCATCACATTTCACCTTAAAATTCAACGAAATAATTCGATTACTGCATTTTATACTGTACATTGTGATATTTTCTATTTTCTATTCCTTTTTTTCAATAAATGTTTTTATTATGTATGATTTAGTGTTCTACCTGGCAGTCCCGGTGGTCCTGGTGGTCCTGTGGAAGCCAAAAGTAAATGAAACTCATCAGAGAACATACTGTACAGTAGATGTAAATATCAGTCATATCATAAGAAACTGCTGAGGCTCACCGGTCAGACAGACTCCTTTAGTACTGTTGCAAATATCCAGCAGAATTTTGACCTGAAACATAATGGAGATATTACTGTAACAATGTCGTCATACTTCACAGCTCTGCGTGCACTAATGAACTAGAACAAACAATGTAACCAATAATTTACATATACAAAACTGAACAAACAATAATTCATTTCAAATATTCATCTTATTTGAAACTCATGTGCGATTGGAAGACTAATGGAAGGTTCCGTCAGGGCATTACTATAGACCACTTCAGAAGACATAAACAGCGCTGATCCGACACTGGTCCAGAAGAACAAATGTTTGAACAAAATACAAAAAAACAGAACATCTGTAACTGAATCAAAATGTTAAACGCATATCTGGAAGATTTTATTATATACGTAAGATTTAAAAAATGAAACTGGAAGTGTTTATATCGTGTGAAGTGGTCTATAAATTAACTAAGGCTTTCTGAACACACAATATTATTAAGTTGCTATGGTGTTTTGGCGGGTTGCTAGGTGCCCTTTGGTTAGGAATGGTCACTTTGAACAGGAATGTCTTACTGGCACCATGGAGTAGGTCATCATCATCATCATGCCATCCTGCTCCTCTGTTTTGTGCTGGAAAAGCTGCTCAGGTTCCCGATGATACTGATACTGAACATCTCTCATGAGTTCCTCGTCCGGACCGGCCTCGTGCTCTGTTATGGGCCTCGTCCCTCGATGCTGCCGACTGCGCTTGTTTCTGGAATATTGATACTCGGCTTCATCTCCGTTCACCGGTGTCATAAACTCCACCACGGAGCTCTGAGAGATGTCCACCATCTGTCTCTCCACCTCAGTCACATGAGTCCACATCTCTGTGTGCTGAATCAGGAGCAGTGCCAGACCGGCCGAGTTTATCAGCGTCAGAACACACACGCTGTACAGAACCAAACGCACCTGCCAGGACAACTGACCACCACATCGTCTGAAGCCTCCGCTTCTCCTCAACTCACCCAACGGATCCAACATCCTTTCCCCAAACTCAAGAAACAGTCCGTTACAGAATCTGAAGGCTTCTCGCTGATTTCTAAAACAGATAAATCCCGTAAGAGACTGAGAAGAAATGATGTTTCAGGACAATTGAAGTGGTTGTTCGGAGCGCGGTCTGCGAGAGATGCTGGGCTTTGTGTCGTTCTGAGGCGCTACTGGAGGAGAAGAAGAAGGCACCGCCTGTGAGGTCACCTGATTTATATGCAGTCAAGTTCATTCTTCAGCATGACCGTGGGCTGACCAGAATCTTCCACATCAGCCAATGACTGAGGGCCACTGCATGACTTCTGATGTCAACAATCCACTGTTTGACAAGTCATCTGGAGAAAATCTTCAATTGCAAATGTGTGTTACAAGGTATACAGAGATGTACAATGATACTGAAATGTGGGTAAGAAAGTATAACATCATAAACAGTACAGTGACAAAGGTTACAAACAGGTAAGAGTAACTAACAGTAAACAGATCTTTCAATACAAAAATTGGAACTTAATTTTTTTATGACAGCGTTGCTAATAAAATCTTTTTCTTAACATGAAACCATGGTACATTTTTTGAAATATGCAATGAAAAACCATGAAAAACTGGAACGAGACAGACCAACAAAAAAAGCTTTTCAGCTCCAAGGTGATTTCATGTCACAGTGAGTAAATGTCAGTGGTTAAGAGAACACTGAAGGGAACAGTGTGTGCACTCAAATTCAAATACTGTTTATATCATCTGATCACCTGAAATGCAAAGGCTGGTAATGATTTCTTCTTTCCTTCATGGCAGTGTTTAATATATATTTCATATTATTACAATAAAATCAGTGTGGTCTTGTCGTGCATAAGCAGACGTGCATAAAGAGAAGTGAGAATCCCCTCTACTCTCTCTGATACATCTTAGTAGTCTGTTGTGTTTTGTGGAGAATTGCCCTGCGGCTGTAGGTCACTGCCAAATAAAGCATCCAAGCCGAGCCGAGAGCTCATTGGTTGGGTTTGTGTGAGCATGCAAGCCAGAAACTAAAAATCTTCAGTGGAGTCTGTAGTGTGTGGTTATGTTGTGGGGTGGAGGTGGGGGTGGGGGGGGTTCGTATGAGTTCAGAGAGGATTTTTATTGAGATAATTATGTCT
Source organism: Triplophysa rosa (assembly GCF_024868665.1). Classification (NCBI taxonomy): domain Eukaryota; kingdom Metazoa; phylum Chordata; class Actinopteri; order Cypriniformes; family Nemacheilidae; genus Triplophysa; species Triplophysa rosa. The sequence goes on from NW_026634194.1 coordinate 85,226, forward strand.
GGATAGGTCAAAATAATGAACTCTTCAAATGAGGAACAAGAATGGCAGTGTGGCTTTTGACACTATTTCGCCTGAAACCCATTAGGTCCTTAGTTTATTTTAGGTCAGCCAAGTATAGATACTGAGTGTTTTTACATCTAAGTTCTGAAGCTCATTATAACATGACAAATTCATTTACATAATGCTTTAGACATTTCTAAAACCTTGCATGCTCATGGATTAAAAATGAGAACCAAAATGAATTCACACTAATTGACGATCGTCTTGATTTTACTGTGAAAATGAAAAAGTTGTTTTATATAAATTTATGCTATAGCATTCGGTCTATAGGATTTTTTTGTTGAATTAAATGAACTTTACTTTGTGTTAAGCAGAAGAAACAAATGAGTTCGGAGCAAGTTTTTCTATATTCAGGAAAAAATAGGGTGAATGTACCAGGAGAATGACAAAGGGCCCAAGTCTGAGCCTTGTGGTACACCAATTGTCCAGCAGCTTTGAAGAATATGATCTCGTGTGTTATAACTGGGATTCTCAAATATAAATAAAATGATGCTAATAGTGTCATGGCTCTGCCTCACTTAGTCATGTTTTTCTTGGTCCTGTGGCAGAGTCATGGCAAAGCCTTTGGTTATGTGTGGAGAGAAACATATTATTGTCCTTTTGACAATAATATGCGTGTCCAGTGTCTCGTCATTGGCCCCGCCCCTCTCGTTTCCTGTATTGTTTCCCGTCCGTGTCTAATGTTTCCCACCTGCCCTCGCTCGTTATCCTTCGTTTGTCTTACCTATAAATGCCCTCATGTTTCTTTGTCCTGTGCTCGTGGGTTATATTGTTCTTGTATTGTGCATGTCCACTTGTGCGCTGTGCCCACTCGTGCTCTGTGCCCACTCGTGCTCTTGTTTGCTGTTGCTGTGGATTACTTCCCATCCGTTTTAGTAAGGGTTTAGTTCTTGTCTAGTGTTGTGTTAAGCCCAGTGTCAGTTAGTCTACGTCCTGTTGTTTGTATTATTTTGTGACCTTTCATTTTCCCAATCGAGGGTGTTTTGTTTTGTACTTTTGTTTTGTTATTAAATAAATATATCTTGTTAACCCCTTCACTGCCGCTGCCTGCACTTGGGTTCTTCTTGCCACAGCTGTGACAAATAGTGTTATTGCAGCATAAAAATAGGCATGAACTAAAATTGTCGTTTCAAAAAGTCATTGTTTTTGACCTTTCAAAATGAAACCGCACGGGATTTTTATACAGTATAATGGAAATGTGATAACTGCTATATTTGCAGAGATTTTTATGTAACAGGCACTCAGAGGGTCAGTGCAGTGGACATTACTTGTTTTTGATAAGAGGATGTGGTTTGGCTTCTCTCCCTGTTCACCACATCTCAAACATTGCAGTCGTTCTCTGTCATTTGGCACTACTCGTGAGAATCCGAACAGCCATCCACCCACAACGGCCATGCTGCATCACACAAGTGGACCTCAACACGTCGTCTTCTCAGAATGCTGGTGTAGAGCAGCAGACAGACAATGTGACCAGACAATGAAAGAAAGAAAAACATGTGACATCATCACAAAACTGCTGCTATACTGTTTCTCATTATTGATTTTTCATTTTGTAGACATTTACCATTAATAACTGTTACAAAGACAGTTTTCTCAACACAACTTTCTTGGAAGTCCTGGTACAAAAATATGTGTAAATGGTCTCTAAATTTATTGTTGGAAAATATGCACATCTCCCCCTTCTCGGCCCCCTGCCCACAGTTTTGCCACAAGGGACAAACAACTTAGAATTTCAAAACCCGAGGATCACAAAGACCGTATTCAAGTGACGTGGCCTTGAGTGTGCAGAGGGACATTTTGTTCTCTGATGAATTAAAGATTCCTTGTTTCTCTCAGTGAGACATTCCTTCCTCATAAAATGATCTCTTCTTCATCATGAGAGGCCCTGGATTTCCATAGAGTCCCGATTTGCTAGTGTGTTTTGTCACTGCATGTTCAAAGAGTTTGATGTCATTATGAAAGGGTCAAAGACGTGATGAGGACCACCAAGAGATTTGCTAGCTATCCTGTGGCTCAGTGATTAGAGCATGGCGCTAGCAACACCAAGGTCATGGGTTGGATCCCAGGGATTGCACATTCTCAGATACAAATGTATAATATAATGCAATGTAAGTCGCTTTGGAAAAAAGCGTCTGCCAAATGTAAAATGTAACTGATTCTCTTCTAAACACCCGATTTGCTGTTTGGCAGATGTTTTCAAAGTGATTTATAGTACAGTACAGTCCTGCTAGAGTTACCCGAGGTTCAGTTTCATACTCAAGGGGAATACAGTAACCAACAACATCTAGTTAACTAGTCTAGAGCTTTAACCACTTGGTTCCCACCGTAAAGTATTGGCCAATCTGTCATTCTTCTGTAATACATCTGAAATACTGTAAATCAAATGCATGTGAGGGAAACACATGACGTGAATGAAATATTATAATAATATTCATATATCATATGTATTTCAATTCTCATGATGATTAGGCAAGTAGGTACACATGATGTATGAGACACACACACTTCACACAGAAATGTCCAGAGAGCTCCATGCATCTGCACTGACGGCGCTCACACATGTCTGCTTGTTTCCATAAATTCTTCAGAAATGAAAGTGGGCGTTCAGTGAATTCATAACGTCTCGGATTCTGACGCACAATGGCAAAACTGAAGAGACACAAAATAGCCTCTGTGTTCACTGAAACAATTTGTTGGTGGTTTAAATCTAATGGTGCAAAAACATAAAATGCCTGCAGTGAATAATGTACATGCTTACAGACTCATACATCAGAAACATTCAGAAAGCAAAGAGTTACACATATTACACATCAAAAGATATTTGTGCAATAGAGTCACTCACACCCATGACAGTGGTTTGCAGTTTACAGTTCCAGTAGATAACAAAAGTAGTAAGAGCTTTTCCTTTGAAAGGGTTGGATCACCAAAAAATGACTTTCTTTCTTCTCCAGAACAAAAGAAGATATTTTGAGGAATGCTGATTACCGAACAACACTGAACCCCATTCACATCCATAGTATGGACAGAAAACCAGTCAATGGGTACTGCCGTTGTTCGGTTGTATGAAGGTGTGAAATGAATGTAGATTGGATTCGAAGAGAAATGATATGAGTTCATATTGAGATTTCCAATAATATTGACCAATCTGAGCTCAGTTTGACACATTGTTGACATCTCTTCTGAAACTAACATTTGTGACTCTTTTTCTCAGGAGAAATATCTGAGACTCAGATGAGACTTACTTTAAGCAAACGTTTCCATTTGCTCTCCATTTAATCGAATGATCTGCTGCAATGATGAGTGAAAAGAAAAGCCAAAGTGAAATGAGGGCCTGTGTGGTGTTTTGTTGAGCAGGAGGGGTCGCAGGATGACTCAAGGACATGAAGCAGATGTGTTTCTCATCTCTGCTCTTTGATGTCTTTAATGAGTTGAGCACAGTTGAGGGTTGATCATGTTTTGGAAACTCTGTGATGCTGAAGGACACGCACATGGAGCAAGGTTACGCTTGAGTTTTATTTTGACTTTTGAATGATCCCGATCACACCCCATGTGAGCGTTCCGATATAAAAGTCTATGCGTGCTCTACAGACACGTTACTCTCTTCTTCACACACGTGTTCTTATGGCAGCCGAACTGCTCCAGCTCTGCGGAATGCAACCTTTGCGTCTCGACGGTGAGGCCGCGGTGGATTTTCTGATTCACGGGGCTCGTAACGGCACTGACAGAGCCGCCGAACACCTGCATGGATCCACAGTCACATTACTGCTGCTGTTTATCTGCCTGCTGCTGGCCATCAGACATCACCAGACAGACACATCTCATATACCCGGTGAGAAACTTCTGCTTCATCTCCACACGGGCACACCGTACACGCTTCCTTCACCTTATTGTTGAGACGGCAAATCACGTTTGCTCTTGCTTTTTAGTTTTGTTCTAGAAAAAAGGACGTTCTTCGACATAGTTATGATCTTTTGTAGAAAATTGTAAAAATCCCATATTATAAAAGGCATAGTTCTGAGTCTGAATTCTGTCTGGAAGCACACCTACGCTGTTTGCAAACAGTCTAGACTAAAGATTACTTTTCTTAGTCATTCAAAATGTCTCCATCATCTTCCGTGTAGAATTTACACAAAAGCTTGCACATCCGTTTCTAGACATCTCAACCTGTTCTGTTCTGTTCTGAACTCTTATCTCATTCATATCCAAGTAGTGCATAAGGCAGTGGTTCTCAAACTTTTTCGTTGTAAGGCCCCCTTTGTGTAGAGTGCATCGCTTTGCCGCCCCCCAAATAAAGACTTATAATCTTAAATTTAACATTTTTATTTAAACAAAAACATATTCGGTTATACAATGCTGAAACATCTATTCTTTTGTCTGGTGGTCTTATTTTTCTGATGTTTGATTGCATAAAATCTATGATCAATTTCTATATTTCATAAAATGCCACAAAATCTGTGGCCCCCCTGGATCCACCTCGGGGCCCCCCCAGGGGCCACGGCACCCAGTTTGAGAACTACTGGCATAAGGAACGTCTAAATGAATTTGTATTTCATACATCCAGGATATGTAAATATACTGCCCATTTGCTGTGATGTGTTTCATTCAGGTCCTTGTTTTCTTCTGGGTCTGGGGCCTCTGTTGTCTTACTGTCGGTTCATCTGGTGCGGGATCGGAACGGCCAGCAACTACTACAACTCCAGATATGGAGACATGGTGCGGGTGTGGATCGACGGTGAGGAGACTCTCATCCTGAGCAGGCAAGTCCTGACGCTTCATCACACCACACTCAGAAAGCGCAGGTACGTCTGTTAAAGATCTGGAAAACCTCTGCTGTGTAAAACCATCTGCTAAACTTACTCTTAAAAAGAGCAGTTTTACATCCATTCTAAATCATACACATCTTACAGGCGTCTTCTAGACGTCTCGGAGACGTATCGCAGACGAGCGAACAGATGTCAGACATCAAATAGACGTCTGCCAGATGTGTGTGTGCTATCAGGGCATTCTATCACACGACAAGCTTCATTTCTGATCATCACGTCAGAAGAACTGACTCTGTTCATCATCACAGGTGCTCTGCTGTGTATCACGTGTTGAAGAGATCTGTGTACACCTCGCGCTTCGGCAGTAAACTGGGTCTGCAGTGTATCGGGATGCACGAACAGGGCATCATATTCAACTCCAACGTCACACTCTGGAGGAAAATACGCACATTCTACGCCAAAGGTTTCTACACTTTTAAGTTGAAATGATTATTATTATTACTTAAGGATCCTAAAGTTCTTCTAATGCACCCGTGTAAGTGTTTGTGTGTCAGCTCTAACAGGTCCGGGTCTTCAGAGGACTTTGGAGATCTGCACATCTTCCACAAACACACACCTGGATGATTTGTCTCAGCTGACAGATGCTCACGGACGTGTGGACATTCTGAATTTGCTGCGCTGTATTGTGGTGGACATCTCTAACAGACTCTTTCTGGGAGTTTCTCTCAACGGTCAGTCCTGCATCAAACGCTTGTCTTTCAAGTGTAACGTCTGTTTATTCATGAATATTTACTATGCGATTGTGTTGCAGAGCGAGATCTGCTTCAGAAGATTCAAAATTATTTTGACACCTGGCAGACGGTTCTTATCAAACCTGACGTGTACTTCAGACTGGACTGGCTGCACAGAAAACACACACGAGAGGCGTGAGTTCAGTGAAGCCCTATCATCACCATACCATGGCTTTTGGACTCGGACCGTTAGTATTAGTGATAGTGGTTTTATGTTTTGTGTGTCAGTCAGGAGCTGCAGGACGCCATTGCGGCTCTTATAGAGAAGAAAAGATGTCAGCTGTCACAGGTCGAGAAACTCGAGCACCTGGACTTCACTGCAGACCTGATATTCGCTCAGGTCAGTATCACACACACACATTACAAATCACATCCCGTACACTATAAGAACCATGTGTGTGTGTGTAGAGTCACGGCGAGCTGAGCACGGACAACGTCAGACAGTGTGTGTTGGAGATGGTGATCGCGGCTCCAGACACTCTGTCGGTCAGTTTATTCTTCATGCTGCTGTTACTCAAGCAGAATCCAGACATCGAGCTGAAGATCCTGCAGGAAATACACACTGTTTTAGGTCTGAACATACACACACACACAAACACACACACACACATCTGATGAATGAATCATGAAATCCTGTCTTTATTTACTCACCCTTTGTGCTCGTATTATTACCTTTATATCCATTGTATTATATCCACCTGTCAAGCCTATTGTGCGGAACATTGGGAACCAAACTGTGACATTTCTCAGAATATCTTCTTTTGATTGTTGAATGACCTGAAAGTGAGATTATTTGAATCTTTGTGTTTTGTAGCTGACAGAAGCCTTCAGCACTCAGATCTTTCCAGGTTTCATGTTCTGGAGAGTTTTATCAACGAGTCGCTTCGGTTTCATCCGGTCGTGGACTTCACCATGCGGCGAGCGCTGGCTGATGATGTCATTGAGGGTTACAGAGTGAAGAAAGGGACAAACATCATATTAAACACGGGCCGGATGCACAGATCCGAATTCTTCCCCAAACCAAACCAGTTCAGTCTGGACAACTTCCAGAAAAATGTGAGTGTCTTCTGTTTTAGACATGATTGCAAGAATGATAACCTCAAGTAGCCTACCAAAGCATTCATTTATTTTTTGTTTACTATGTAGTTGACTTACTTTAAAAAGAACACTTTTTAGACTTTATTTAGTGTCTTGTAAAGACACGTATAGACGCAAACTCGAGGCAGGCGGTGCGAATGACGCGAATCGGGTGGCAAACGCGCGATTGCCGTACGTTCCGCGAAGGTTTACATTTAAATTAGTCATTTAGAAGACGCTTTTATCCAAAGCGAACATAACGAACTTTTCCCGCGAGTAATAAAGAGCGTGGAACGCGATTGTTTGCGTTTGGTGTGAACCAAGCATTACTCGCGGGAAACGTTCGTTATTTTCGCGTGATTGAAGCGAAATGACAAATATGTTCAACCTTCGCCGAAGACGAGATTGACGCGCGTCCGCGGCAATCGCGCCGCCCGATTCGCGTCATTCGCACCACCTGCTGCGAGTTCGTGTCTATGCATTGACTTTGTATGTAATTTACTCACGCAAAACGCTTAATTCGTGTAACTAGGGTGACCACCACCCAACAAACCAAATGTGGGACAGGTAATCTGTTTGTGTGGGACAACATTGAAAATGCATAAGACTGGTATAATAACAGAATGAAAACATTTTAATATAATGTTTTAGCTTATAAAAATAATTTGTTATTTAGTCCATTCCAACTACAACATAATAAAGGTATAGATAAAATGTCATATAACATAAAACAATTTTATTGGCGATTTCAATTTAAGGTTCACTGTCTCTTTAAATTTTGAGCGCTGAGATCAGACGCGGAGTTATTGTGCACTTCCAAGATCTTCTCAAAAAGAGAAAACTATAGGAATAAATAACAAACAAATAATGAAAAAGAGTTTATCTTTTAAAATGTATTATTGTTAAATAATGCATTTCATGATTTGCAAATAAGTACGCTAACCACAACCTATAGGCTAAACACGGTTTCAAAGCCACACAGTTTACGATGTTTTAGTGAGTTTTTATTCGGCAAGTTGACTTGGGAGGATCGCCACCCGATCTACTGACAGACGTCGCAGCGTCTTAATGACTGAAATCACTGCCGTCTTCTCATACATTGGGTAAAAGTCAGGCTTTAAAAAATACTTGCGTTTGTATGAGCTCGTTGGACACTGGTGAGTGAGCACCTGGTTTGACACAGCGCTGTTAAATAGTTAAATAAACAATGGCGCAAACAAGCGTCTCATGTGCGTTTCGATTTAAAGAACGTGTTTCTTAATGTGACAACTAAAAACCAACAGACTGATGAAGATGCGGCATATTTTCTCAATATGCGACGTGCGGTACAAGGGGTGAAAATGCTGTGCGGTACAACGCAAAGCGGGACGGTAAGTGTAACAGTCTCTCTCTCTCTCTCTCTCTCTCTCTCTCTCTCTCTCTTTGTGAAAAGGTGCCGAGTCGTTTCTTTCAGCCATTCGGATCAGGCCCTCGTTCTTGTGTGGGAAAACACATCGCCATGGTGATGATGAAGTCGATTCTGGTGACGCTGTTGTCACGGTTCTCTGTGTGTCCTGTGAAGGGCTGTACTGTTGACAACATCCCTCAAACCAACAACCTCTCCCAACAGCCGGTGGAGGAGACGCCTTCAGCTCTCAGTGTTCAGCTCACCCTGAGAAACTCTCTCTGATTCCTCTCATCATCTATTTATCAAACACCTTGTTTTATGACATTTGTATGCTCACATTTGTTTGTAATAATTGTGTATGTATTTGAGATAGTACGTCACTGTGTCATTTTGTGTATTATTATTTCATACGACTTATATTCATAAATAAATCTACTGTATAATGTATTTGGAATTGATTGATTGTATGGAAAGGAGAAATCAGCTTGGCTGGTCAACAGTGATTGAAGTACTAAATCCAACTTCATTCATATCGTTATATAGTTATTGTAATATACGTTTAGGGGTTTTGTAGAGATTAGGTATGTGTAGGAGGTGTGTGTGTGTGCGTGTACCATAGATGCAGTTCTTCATCAAGACAAACAGTCTTCATTGTTACATAAATGATTCATTGTGTTGTGTGATAAAGTTTTATTTCTCTACAGTATGCAGCAATGTTTTCATTTCTCACTACACAATAATCTTTGTAACTTTATGTATTGAATGTTACAGTGTTGTTCCTGGTTAAGAAAATAATCTTTATAGTCAATGCAAAATAATACCTAAAAAACCCCACACATAATGAACAAGCTAAGACATACAGGTATTTGCTAACATTACGGTACAGAAATAGAACGATATAATATACTAATGTACGAACAAAAGAAGAAAGTAATTTAAGTATAAACACAAAAACAAAACCATACAGATAGATAAACACATCCAAATCCCTCTCTAAAATCCGCTGCACTCACTTGACTTCACCATCGACTTCCTACTCAGGGAGCTGTCAATCCAAATCTCACTAGCCAATGAGAGTAGCGTGCCTTTAAGACCCGCCCACATGTGAGGTTTGTGCCAAAAATGCCAATAGCATCTGGCTGCAGACGAGATGCACTCTCGGCCGCGCATGCGCACTCGGACACATGCACTCTCAGCCGCGCATGCGCACTCAGACACATGCACTCTCAGCCGCGCATGCGCACTCAGACACATGCACTCTCAGTCGCACACTTTGAAGGGGGTCGAATACTGAAATACGTCAAAACGCTGTTTACAAACTAAAGGCACAACTTAAAAATAACTTCCTGTTAACACCGTCTGGTAATATGTGAAAATGAAAACGTATTTCATGAGGTGAATGGTGTAAAATTCTATTTTATTTTTAAAAGGTGAAGATTACTGCTTTTTAAGAGTAGCGTGAAAACTGGTGGCTCCGGTGACGGCCCGGATTTGTTTAAAATTATAGCTGAAAGACATTAATGAACAAATACACTAATAATGTCCGATTACTTTGCATACGTGCCTAGGTATTGGAAAAATACATTACTAAATAAAACCTTTTCTTGCTCACATATTCCTCCGGTCTAAAAAAATATATAAACAAACATACATACACATAAATGTCTCATTCTACAATGAAGGAATATAAACAGGTGCTTGTTAATCAATGGTTTAATTATGTTTTATTATGCACACAGACTAATATATATATATACTGTATATATATATATATATATATATATATAAGAGCAGGACGCATCACGTCTGTTTTTGCTAACTTGAGGCTTCTGTATCAGCTTTCAATGCCCAGAACATGCCCATTGGTTCAACACTGGTGAAGCTGAGGTCAACCTGACCATTGGTGTCCACCTCATAGGTGGCCGAAGCCTGGAAAACAAGGCCATTGTCATCTGTGACTTTTGAGTGCAGTTTCACATGTTGTAAGGATTTAAACCATTTAGGGTCAAGTGCACTGGATCTTCATACAAGCATTTGTAACTGGACGAAAGTCTAATGTTTACCCCAGTGGTGTAATGCATTTCTGCAAAAAAAATTCTCGCAAAAGGTCTACACACATATACATATGTGGCATTACATAACATGGCATTGTGAAAAAAGTGTAATATAAAATCATAACATAAAACAAAAAAGGACAACCGTGTTCAAGTTTGTATTCCACAAAAGATTCTAAGATGCAGGTTGTCCACCACATTCTCTAAAAATGTATGCATGTCCAGCATAAAAGTAAAAACAAACATCAGAGGCTCTACATTACACAGCAAAATCGCCAGTGTTAAAAAAGGTCAAATTAACACTCACAGTGTATGTATAATCCACACTCTCATAGTGTGGATCATATATACACTGTGAGAGTTAATTTGATATTTTTTAACACTGGCGATTTTGAGGTGTATCATGCTCTATGAGATCTGTACTGAAGAACCGTTCCAAGGCCTCAGCAGCTTCATCATCCTCCATGCACAGTAGAAGAGGAAGCTGAACTGAGCCAAGAATATCCCCAGAGTTCTCCAAGCACCACTGACTGGCAGTTTTAAGATCCGTCATGACACGCTCCTAAGAAGCAACAATGCAGAAGATGATCAATAAAAATATGCTGAACAATAATGGCCGCAACCCCTCGAACAAAACCTACTTTTCGTGGAGACTGAACGACCTGCTTCTCCGATGCAAACTCACGGATCAAAAGATTGGTTTCATCTACATAAAAAGCAAACAAGATGTTTGAGCCTGTTACCTTTAGTACTACCTCTTTAAGGAGCAGCTACAAAGTAACATGTAAAAGTTACCTGTCTTCCTGTTAGTGGAGAAAATACAGCACAAGTTTACCTAGTTAGTCATGACAACATGACAAACTTCCTTTTTTGCAACCTAAATACAGGCTGCTGATCACCTCTCAGGAAGGCTTTGGACTCCTCTGTATAGTGTGCAAACAATTTTCCATGTCTGAAAAATAGTGATTGAATATTGAATGTTAGATAATTCCTTCCTCATAAAAGCTTTAAATATTCAAAAGCCAAAAAACAATTTGATACCGGTCCAGTCCAAAGTTCTCCATTAACATGACGCACCACCATTTCCTCAGCTCTGCCATGTCCTGCTGCTCAAAACATAAAAGTTAATGCCCTTTGTCTCAAAAAAGTCTCAAAGTTAGTGAAAACTGTACTAATACTTACAATTGTGTAGTCAAATGGGTCACCCAGCACAATGTAGACTATAAATGAAAGAGAAGTCAGTATTATGGCAAAACAATATAATATAAACCACAAACATATCTTACCATCAACATAAACACACCACAGTCGTTGCCATATGGTTGTCCTGGAAAACCCTTAAATATAATGAAAGGAGGGAATAAGCACAATTTCATAGAAAGCTAGATACATATATAAGATTTAGAGAGATGAATGGGATAGAAAAATGGACGGACAGATAAATACATGCTTACGATTTAGATAGATAGATAGATAGACAGACAGACAGATTTGATTTAGATAGACAGATGGACGGATACATACATACGATTTAGACAGACAGACAGATGGATTTGATTTAGATAGACAGATGGATACATAAGATTTAGGCAGACAGACAGATAGATGGATGGATAGATAGCAAACCTGCAAATCGAGGCCTGTTTTTTCAGTCCGTTTTCCGGGTATTATCCTATATGTCCCTGTCGAAAATGCAAAGAACAAATACGTCAATAATAACTGCTGTGTAGAAATATAAGGCTGTACAAGCTTATGTATGCACAAGGTTATTGAATAGATAAATAATTAGAATCATCTGAATATTCTCTCTCTCCCTATCAATCTATCTCTATATTTATCCATCATATCATTACTTACAGACAAAAACATAAAAAAACATACACACACACACGTTTTGGTGTAACAACAACCTTTTGTTGGCAATTACCTTCATAAAGTAATAAAGCCAAAATTAAATAGTGAACCCCAGTAATAGAAACCTGCTCTAGAAGTGCTCACAAAAGAAACAATCATTTCACAATAAACTTGCAAAAGAGACTGGTCATAAGAAATGGACCAGCTCTAAACAGCAGAACCAACATCTACAGGGTGTCAAACTCACTTCCTGGAGGGCCACATCCCTGCAATGTTTAGCTTTAACCCTAATCAAACCCACCTGATCTAGCTAATCACGTCCTTCAGGCTTATTTGAAAAATACATGGTTTGTGTGTTGGAGAAGGGTTGGAACTAAGCTCTGCAGGGCTGTGGCCCTCCAGGAACTGAGTTTTGAAACCCTTGATCTACAGAGTTCTCGGAACTTAAGCAATGAACAAAACAAAAATAGTTCTGTAACGCCTAAGATGGTCAGTTTGGAATTTGGAATGAGATGGTGCTGAGTGAATTATGACAATTGCTTTTTATTGACAATTGTCATCTGTACCTTTACCCCTGGGGGGGAATAATGCTTACCCAGTGGCCCTTACGTGACGGCCGGTGGCAGGGGCTTCCCAACTTTTTGAAAAAGCTCTGGGACCCCCTACCTCTCCACTGGATGGTTACAATTTCGGCTAGCGCTCACGTCTGACTCGCCCAGGCCAGTCAGCGTCGCTCCGCTAGAGATTGTGACGCGGCTCAGCGCTGTGGCGTTTTCCATAGGAACCCCAATCTGTCGGTTCGACACAACGTCGAGAGACCGAAAGAAAGGGAACGTCTTGGTTACGGATATAACCTCAGTTCCCTGATGGAGGGAACGAGACATTGTGTCCTTTATGCCACAACGTTGGCTGCCCACCCCAGCGGTCGGGGGGGATGCTTCAGGCTCCTCAGACCAAAAGGTGAATGAATGAGCACGCCGGCTTCCCTCTTATACCCGGACATCCGGGGAGGTGTCCGGCATGCAAATTTCATTCACCAATTTTCATTGGCCATTTCTAAATACTCAGAAGATGATAGGTTCTCAAGACAAACCCCAATCTATCGGTTCGACACAACTAAATCGGCTCCATGTAAATCCACACCTGCACTGACTCTGCCTCACCTGTGCCAGCATCAGGTCTGCAGGTGTGGATGCAGATGCCGAAACTGTTGTAATGCTGATCTTATGAAACTATCCAGTTCTTTCTGACCTGAATGGTATCTTAAGGACCACGATGCTCTGCAGGCAGTAACGTTTTTGCAATTTGTGACTTCTTTGCATTGAGGTCCACACAATTCTGAATATTTTAAGACAAACTCAATTTAGCAAAAATTAGCAAAGAACCAAAAATATTTAATAAAAAAGACCATACCAATGTCCTCAACTGCATGTGGTGAATGATTAAATTCTGACTCATACTCAGGTCTGGATTTACATGGAGCCGATGCAGATGCTGGCGCAGGTGAGGGCGTACACCGAGTCAGTGCAGGTGTGGATTTACATGGAGCAGATGCAGATGCTGGCGCAGGTGAGGACGTGCAAGGAGTCAGTGCAGGTCTGGATTTACATGGAGGCGATGCAGATGCTGGTAAAGGTGAGGGCATACACCGAGTCAGTGCAGGTGTGGATTTACATGGAGCAGATGCAGATCCGGGCGCAGGTGAGGACGTACACAGAGTCAGTGCAGGTGTGGATTTACATGGAGCAGATGCTGGCGCAGGTGAGGGCGTACACAGAGTCAGTGCAGGTGTGGATTTACGTGGAGCCGATGCAGATGCTGGCACAGGTGAGGACGTGCAAGGAGTCAGTGCAAGTGTGGATTTACATGGAGCCGATGCAGATGCTGACGCAGGTGAGGGCATACACAGAGTAAGTGGAGGTGTGGATTTACATGGAGCCGATGCAGATGCTGGCGCAAATGAGGACGTGCAAGGAGTCAGTGAAACTGTGGATTTACATGGAGCCGATGCAGATGCTGACGCAGGTAAGGGCGTACACAGAGTCAGTGCAGGTGTGGATTTACATGGAGCAGATGCAGATCCGGGCGCAGGTGAGGACGTACACAGAGTCAGTGCAGGTGTGGATTTACATGGAGCCGATGCAGATGCTGGCGCAGATGAGGATGTGCAAGGAGTCAGTGAAAGTGTGGATTTACATGGAGCCGATGCAGATCCTGGCGCAGGTGAGTGTACACAGAGTCAGTGCAGGTGAGGATTTACATGGAGCAGATGCAGATGCTGGCGCAGATGAGGACGTGCAAGGAGTCAGTGCAGGTGTGGATTTACATGGAGCCGATGCAGATGCTGGCGCAGGTGAGTGTACACAGAGTGAGTGCAGGTGAGGATTTACAAGGGGATGATGCAGATCCTGGTGCAGGTGAGGATGTACACAGAGTGAGTGCAGGTGTGGATTTACATGGAGCAGATGCAGATGCTGGCGCAGGTGAGGACGTTCAAGGAGTCAGCGCAGGTGTGGATTTACATGGAGCCGATGCAGATCCTGGCGCAGGTGAGGACGTGTAAGGAGTCAGCGCAGGTGTGGATTTACATGGAGCCGATGCGGATGCTGGCGCAGGTGAGGACATGCATGCAGCTAGAGCCGGTGCAGATGGGGAGGATGAAGGAAGTTGAGGTTGTATATATGATGGTAAGCACTTCTGCAGGTGAGCCTCCATTGAATTTCTTCTCAGAACAGTTTTGCTGCAAGTAGGGCAATGATAATGGGCCGCTGTTCTGTAGGCCAAATTGCATTTGCATAATCTTTTATTTAGAAAATGTAAACATTATGCATATCAGAAAGGAGAACATTTAAACAAAACAGATTTGACAAAGATTAAATACCTCTAACACCAGTACCGTTCAATACATATTTCAAATTTTACTCTCATACATGCTATCGATCTCTCTCTCATTCACTGCTACTCATTCACACACGCACTATAAAACTCTCTTACACTCACAACATTTTGTTTTTTCATTCAGGGCTACAAGTATGTATAAACAATTTGATTATAAAATTAAAAAGAAAATGAATGGATGACACACGGACTGAATGATTTTTGTTAGTGTGCGCAAGAGTAAGTTTGAAATGTCTTGAACGGCCTCTCATACATTTTTGTACCCTTTGTAACTACTTCAAACAGACAAATTCTAATCATTTTGAAATACACTAATCTTACCTTGGAAAATGATTGCATTTTTCATGTGGCCTTCCCAATGAGCCTGAACTTTCTTTTTCGTCACTGGCTTCAGTGAAGGGCACAAGGGGCAATGATAAAATGTGCAACAAGAAGTGCACTTTGGTATCAGGTGCTTTCCACCTGCTAGGACTATTGACTGATGCAACTGTAAGCATAAATTGAGACAGAAATGAAAATTATTCTGATGTGTAGTGTATAATATATCCTTTTATTTTTCTTATTTGTTTGGTCATATTCCATGTATGTATCTCTCGTTTTAAAGAACAATTGTTAACAACATTGAAATGACTTTTGTTATTTTATAGATTCCAACGTCATATTAAATAATGTTAAGTAACACCTCGTGTAAAAAATAATTATACAGAGCAGGTCACCTACAAACTTCCCTGTCACTTTTCAGAACAACAGCCAAAAACACAGAGCCAGTAAAACACAAACATTTTTTCACCGCCTAAACAAAATGAATTTAGATAACATTAGTTCTTCACTAATTTACTGTATGAAGAACAGGTAACGTTACCCAATTAACACAGACTCGATATATCTGGTAACTAGATTATATGGATAGTTTTCGAAAACATTATTTTATAGATTAAAACAAGACTTTTACATATATCTAATATTGTAAGAATGAAATCAATATACTTACAACAATCCTCTAAAACACGTGCGTCTAGGGCGTCTGATAATGTTAAAGACCATTATCGATAACATTTGCCAGATAATTCAAAATACCACTTTTACTTTGACTTAATCTTGTTCGAATTGAATATAGTTAAAACAACACTTTTACTTCGATTTAATCTTGTATGAGAATAAATAAATTGAATATTGAATAAATATACTTACAAGCGGCCTGTAGGTGCACTTGATTCACTTGATGCCTGAGTGCGCATGCGCAGCTGAGAGTGTATCGTCTGCAGCCAGACCCTTCTCAAAAATGCGAGCGTAAACTTGGGAGGCGTGAATGAAAACTCTGAAGGGCAAATGAAAACTCTGAATTCATAAACCATAATTTGCAAAAAAGGGAAATTAGATAACAGTTTATTTGAAAACTGTTTTACATTCTTAGAATTGAGTTTATTGTTTTCATTATCAGAGTGTTTTCTTCTTTCTCATTATATATTGTTTGTTTCTTACGAGTTTGCCTTCAAATCAATATTTACAGAATGTCCAATTCTGTACCCACGTGGCAGTAAATCATGGTGTATTTAAAAAAAATGGCTGGATGTAGGCCTACATTATTCTTCACATTCCCTTCCAGCAGAGGTCGTTGTCGCTCTATATCAAGAGTGAGGTATAATGTACTGCAGCATCTCAATGATCTCCACAGCTCATCTGATAGATATTATTGAGTGTTTAGAGCTGTCAAATGAGCTCAGTGTGTGAAGTGAAAACTAGTTAAAGTCAACAGATGTTGAACAGACGCTCATATAGATGTGCAGCTCCTGTGTGTAGCTGGCAGGCAGCATCTCAGGGTCTATTAGATTTCAGGGGCCATTTCTTCCATATGGGTCTCATGAAGCCTTCAGCAACACGTACAGCCTGTGATTAGACACACAAACAAACAAACACACGTTGGGTTTCCATGTTTTATGGGGACTTTTCATAGACATAACCTGTGTCTCCATCAGCTCCCTAGGTAGTGAACATGGGTTCCTGCACTGGCTCACATTGGGACACTGATGGCTTTTTTTCCTGTGACACGACAGCTTGAGAACATTGTGAAACGTCAACAACAAGCAGAACCCTGCCATTTTATTTCTTTATTTTCTTTCATTTTATTACGAAAAAGACTTCAATTACATTTTTGTGCAACAATTCAGCCAAAATGTACATTTTAATTTTAAATTAAAGAGCCAGTTACTTGGTTAAATGATCTTTATTGCAGTGTGTAACCTAGCTTTTCTTCAATGTTAACGATCTGCAAAGTTGTTGATCAAAAACATCCATAATAAGAGTCGACTCTGAATCGCCTGAACGAGTCGCTATTTTATTAAGCCCAGGCCTGTAACTTTCAGACGTATTTACCTTTTTTATGTTTAGCTGTGGGTCCAGTTAGCGCGCATAAATGTAAAAATGTGTTGATTATTGTCTGTCGTCACTACTTGGATGAACGAATATGCTAATAATGATGTGGAAAGATTTGTATTTACAAACTGTAATGTGTCATCAGTCAGTCACGTTAGCACTTGGCTAACGCATTAACGTTAGGTATTGCATTTTGGGAATCTTTAGGGAACAAATGTTTTAGTACACTGGAAGGATTTTGCGAGTGAGACAGACCTTAAAATGGCCGACTGATCAATGTTAATTTGCACATAGTAAGCATTTGCATACACTTCAAAGAAAACTTGGAATAAGATAATATCCCAGTGAACACAGTACGTTCTGACGACGTCGCCAGTTCGTCTTCATTTGGTCACCGTTCCATTTCGTATAATTTTTGCTTATGTTCCAGAAACGTCCGAGCCACGTCCTCAAATAACATTGTGAATTAATCCCATGGGGAACGTTGTAGCGACGTGATGTACTGGTCTTCAGGTAACCTGGACACTGGTCATTTGTTTAATGAATCTGGTCATTTCAGTTTATTATGTTATTGTATGGAAAATTTATGATCAGAGTAAAATCTGTTATAATGTAAAGACGAATGCGATTAATCTGACTTCTGAAAGCTATTAAACAGGAGTTTAATTCGATACCACAATTAAAACTGCGTTTCTATTTATTTAGTGCGAGCGTCTGATATGTGGCACTAAATAAATGCAGCATAAATCTGATATCCAGCACACACCTTCTCTGTTCTGCAAAGAGCCATGCTCTCGCATTATTTAAATGTTAACGGTCATTTCTTTTTACCTCACTGCCTGATATATTACTTTAGCAGTTTAATAATATTCTGTCTTTACTTTATACCTTACATATGTGGAAGGAAACACACATATTTTAGTGATTTTCGATTGATTTGGCACGTGTAAATGAACCTTGATGTTTGTGAGTGTTACTAAAGAAGCTTTTGCTTTTTTGATTTCTAAAAACGGACAACCTGCTAAACTATTGTGGTAAAATGAGAATAAAATGTTAATATTAATTGATAACATTGATAATGTTTATTAAATATCTGCTTTGAATCCTCTATATTGTGTTGAAGTCTTTGATCATTTATGGCCATTACTTCAGTATCTAAATAAAATATCTGATTGTGATGTGTTGAGATATATTAATCGTTATACTGTGCTTTATACATATTTGAATAGAGAATTACTCCAATTATGTCATGGCTCTGCTTCATTTAGTCATGTTTTTCTTGGTCCTGTAGCAGAGCCATGACAAAGTCTTTGGTTAGGTGTGGAGAGAAACATATTATTGTTCTTTTGACAATAATATGCGTTCTCTCCAGTGTCTCGTCATTGGCCCCGCTCCTCTCGTTTCCTTGTTATCTTTCCCTGAGTGTTTGATGTTCCACACCTGCCCTTGCTCGTTATCCCTCCTTTGTCTTCCCCTATAAATGCCCTCATGTTTCATTGTCTTGTGCCTTTGGATTACGTTGTACGTACGTTGTGTATGTATGTGCTGCGTTTGATGGTCTCTGCTTTGGATTACATTGCCTGTTTGTGAGACGTTGTGTCGAGTTAGTTGTAGTTATCCTTGTCCTGTTGTCTTGTATTCCCCTCGTGGAGAGTTTTTTGATTTCAGTTTATATATATATATTTTAGTCTGGTCTTCGTTACCCCCTCGTGGGTTTTTGTTTAATAAATAATAGAACAAAAGTATTTCTTGTTAACCCCTTCATCACCGCTGTTGCCTGCATTTGGGTTCTTCCACGCACCAGCCGTGACAAATTATGCATAAAATGTCATCTTTAACGCACAGATTAAATCACAAATTAATTTAATCCTCCATTTGAGGGATGATAAATGTTTAGATTCAATAAAAAAATAATTTAATAACGTGACTGTTTGGTTGTTAGGATGAGAAACGTTATTTGGTACGTCGCTGCGACGAATATGGTACATTCCAGGTATGTCTTCAGGAGGTAATCACCACGTCCCAGCAACGTCCAATGTTACGTCGTCACGATGAATATGGGAATCACAAAGTTACGTCGCTGGATCGTTA
This sequence comes from Triplophysa rosa, assembly GCF_024868665.1. Lineage (NCBI taxonomy): Eukaryota > Metazoa > Chordata > Actinopteri > Cypriniformes > Nemacheilidae > Triplophysa > Triplophysa rosa. The sequence goes on from NW_026634194.1 coordinate 104,574, forward strand.
TTTGGTACGTCGTGGCAACGGATATGGTCCGGTCCATGTACGTCGTCACAACATAACTGTTAGCTGGGATGCAAATCGTTGTTTAGAAGATGTTTTATGTGTAATGTGAGTGTTTGAAGTTGTGATCACTTGATATGTGTGTCCATCAAGCTGATCTGTGTTGTTGTTGTTTGTGAGAATCACTCTAGTCAACACTCTGATGGAGATGAATATGAGGCATGTTATTGCCGTGGTAACCTGTGCAGCTGTGCTAACACCAGAGAAGACACTGACGACAAATGCACATTGTAATACTGAAACAAAAGCACACACCTGTCTGATACACACATCTCCATGTCATACTCTCTAAACACCAACACATTTATGAGCAAATGCATACAGATGGCTGTGTTCATGCCTACAGAGCCGAGAGAGAGAGGTGTCGAGATACTTCAGCTTTTATTAACCTAAAGAACATTTTGCATGCTGGAAACAAGTCTAAGAAAGCAGAATGTCTAAGTTAAAGCCTAAAAACAGACAGTAGTCAGAACAGTGGAAGTTGTTTCACGTGGCTTTATGTCATATTCAGATTGATGCACATTTAATCAAACATGTTTGAAGTGATATGCTGTGCTAGACCTGTGAATGATGAATGATCATTTATTTTAAACTGTCTGTGAACTCTGCTTTACACATGCTTTACTCATATCATCAGTGACAGGGTTGACAATGTTCTAATAAAGCATATTCCCATTGCTTTTTACAGTCATAGAGGCATCTCAAGTGAAATCTAAAGCAGATGGATCAGTTCTCTCAGATGACTTTTATCAGATCAATACAAGATAAAAAGAGACAGGGGCGTAGCTACATGGTGGCCACGGGTGGCCACGGCTACGCCTGAATGATGGATGGCCACCTATCTGGCCACCTCTGTTGTGCGAAGCAGTTTTAAGATGCGTGTCGAAGTTTACGAAGTCCTGCTCAGATCATTTAGCGTATGCACTGAAAGTAACGCGAGAATATCACTCTCGCGTTAATATGATGTCATACGCTTACGCACTGACGCAAACAGTCTGAGCGCTATTAGCTGAACAGCTGCTAACCTCTACGCTTCGTGACAGTGTACTGTCTGCGTATCATGGAAGTTCATCGCGAGCAGAAGGCTCAGGGTAGGGTTGCACCAGCCATTCGTAAGTTCTTTCTTAAACGTGAACGTAAAGTCCACACTAGAGGCTTAGTAACTACTACTAGCTAGTTTGTAACTAAATCTGTATGTTATTCAGTTGCACCATTTGGTCTTAAGGCAGAACATAGCTAGTTCGTAAGCTCTCCGTAAAGTAATGCGTAGTCGCATAATATGACGTTTACCTTCAACAGTCCAATAGCAGCCTGTAAATTCGTGAGAAAAAGTTTTGTTGAAATGTTGTGAATTTCAAAACATTCTGGATTTAAACTTATTTTACCTCACATAATAACGGTAAAAACGGTATATAGAATACTACCTTTCATGAATAACACATTTAAAAGTAGATTAATAAACAAATGCTGTTTAAAATGCTGTTCCTGTTTCCTGCTTCCTGTTTCCTGCATCGCTGCTGGCAGCTTGTTTGTATCAGTGCGCTTACCACTTCGCTCTAATATTAGTGTATTTTATTATCGTTAATTATTATTGTCGTTGCTAACTTATCCTGATATCTCAATAACCCTGTTCCTGTTATTTACTTGGAAGAGTCTAAACCAAAAGTGATAGTTAACTTAACGCCGTTAGCATAGCAATAGCGTGTTAGCTTGCTTTCTGTTCACACTGTGAATATCATCTTGCCTCTGGTTTGTCTTGTGTGCTAACTGTTTCTCTTTTTAAGCGAGTATACTACGATCCATCGAGCAACCTTGGTAAGTTGGAATTGCACTTCAAATCCGGTGAGTTATGGCTTCTATTCCTATTATTGTTACTTGCACCTCATGTCATATGTTTAGCTTAGCCTTCTCTGTCACTGCGAGGGCTTTATATGCGATAAATGCAGGGAAATAGTTAGGCTGACAGAGAAGATCTTAGAATTAGAGTCTCGCATCCAATCTTATCTGAGGATAGTAAGAGTTTAACGACGATAGAAAACACTTTGGATGCGAGCAACATTAGCGCACACAGCTCGGTTCCGGTTGAAAATCCTCCGCAGCTGGGAAACTTCGTGACTGTGAGACGGCGTAGTCGCAGGACAAAACATCACTCGACCGTTCCGATTACAGTCTCGAACAGGTTTGCCCCGCTCAGTGACGCACCGACTGAGAAACCTGCTGAAAGTGCCCTAGTTATCGGTGATTCTATTGTTCGGAACGTTAACATAGAGGCACCAGCCACCATAGTCAAATGTTTACCGGGAGCCAGAGCGCCTGACATCAAGTCAAATTTAAATGTGCTGGCTAAGGCTAATCGTAAATTCAGTAAGATTGTCATTCACGTCGGCACAAATGATGTTCGACTCCGTCAATCGGAGATCACAAAAGATAACATTAAAGAGGTGTGTGAGTCGCAAGCATGATGTCAGACACTGTAATATTCTCTGGCCCCCTCACTGCTTATCGTGGTGATGAGATTTATAGCAGATTATCATCACTAAATGGCTGGTTGTCTGAGTGGTGCCTGCAGAATGATATAGTTTTTATAAATAACTGGAAGAGTTTTGAGGGCAGACCTGACCTGTTGAAACGAGATGGTCTCCATCCCTCCTGGGCTGGGACTTCCATCCTGTCTAGAAATATGGCAAAAAGTCTTAATGCTAATGCTAAAACTTGACTCGCTGGGGCCCAGGTCAGGGAGCAGACAGAATGGCTTAACCAACTGTCTGCTTGCCGTCTCACGTCGCAGAATACACAAAATGTACAACATGTAGTAATCCGTTCTCCCAAACATCACAAAATAGAGACTGTGTCTGTCCCCCGGATTAGCAAACATAAAATAATGCGTAAACCTCTTGAAAGTAATTTAATAAACGTTAAACAAACTAAACATGAACAAAATACAGATAATCAACTGTTACGACTCGGATTGCTAAATATTAGATCTCTCTCTAATAAAGCACTTTTTGTTAACGATATGATAACAGATCATAAAATAGACATGCTCTGTTTGACAGAAACATGGCTAAAACCAGATGATTATATTGCTTTAAATGAATCTGTCCCCCAAGATTATTATTATAAACACGAGCCTCGTCTAAAAGGCAGAGGGGGAGGTGTCGCAGCACTTTACAATAACTCTCTTAGCATTTCCCAGAAGTCGAACTCTAAATATAATTCTTTTGAAGTCATGGTTCTTCATGTTTCAACACCTAATACTAAAGATAAAACACTTTTTAAATTGATTCTAGCTATTGTATATAGGCCTCCAGGGCACCACACAGATTTTATTAAAGAATTTGGTGGGTTCTTATCAGAACTAGTACTGGCCGCAGATAGACTCCTTGTCGTTGGTGACTTTAACATCCACGTAGATAACGTTACAGATGCCTTAGGAATGGCTTTCAAAGACACTCTTAACTCCATGGGCATTAGTCAACATGTGTCAGGACCCACTCACCTTCGTAATCATACTTTAGATTTAATACTGTCTTACGGTATAAATGTGGACGACGTTAAAATCCTTCAGCAGAGTGAAGACATTTCGGATCATTATCTGGTATTATGTTTGCTTCACTGGCCTACGGCTGCAAATAAAACTCATTGTTACAAATATGGTAGAACAATAACTTCAACTACCAAAGATGCGTTTCTCGATAATCTGCCCGAATTGTCTCAAATCATGAGAAATAACGTTGAAGATCTTGACATTACCACTGAAAATTTTAATTCCACCTTCTCGGTAACGCTAGACAAAGTTGCTCCACTACGTTTAAAGAAGATTAAAAATGGCAGCCCCACACCGTGGTATAATGAACACACTCAGGCTCTAAAGAAAGCGGCCCGAAAAATGGAGCGCAACTTTAAGAAAACTAAATTAGAGGTATTTCGTACAGCATGGAAGGATAGTATTCGAAAATACAGGAAAGCCCTAATAACTTCTAGATCCGCCTACTTTTCATCACTAATAGAAGAAAACCAGCACAACCCTAGGTTTTTATTTAACACGGTGGCTAAATTAACAAAAAATAAATCGTCAGTGACTTCTGATCCTGTATATCAGCATAGCAGTGATGAATTTATGAACTACTTCACATATAAAATCCAAGATATTAGAGAAAAAATTATAACAATGCAATCAGAAGTGAAACCCGCTGAACAAACTAACTANATAATGGAAATCGCAGATTTTGCTGGAGAAAAAATGATTCTTCTTTAGAAATAACTGTGAAAATAAAGCTCTTTAATGCAAGTCGATCACACCCCAGAATCGCTATAGCAATGTGCTGTAACATCACGTGCAGTATAATTAATTATTTTCTACTCTGAACTTTGATTGATTGATGACGCGACGTGAAAACACTACTGGTGACCACAATCGTTTTGTATTACCGATTTTTATTAACCATTTCACACAGCTTCTGTACACGGCACCTTCTCAGCAAGCAGAGGCGCCAATTTGCCAATTCCCCACACAGTGAAATGATAGGTAATAGAAAACCGCTTTGCGGTGGCGGCGCAGAGGATTTTTTTTTTTTTTAACTGCTCGTGTCGCCCCCCATGTATCATGAAAAAATTCCGCCCTGGGCGGTTTACCGGCTCGCCCGTGCCAAAAACCGCTACTGGCTGAGAGGTATCTTTCATGATTTCCTCAGAGAAAACTCTTCCACAACGTAATCCAAATCCAGCTGTCTCTCAAGAATGCATTCAATGGCCATTAAAGACAGCGAACTGAGATGTCTTTGACACATTTCTGTGGTTTTAAACTCACTCGTCTTACACGTGAATTCTGCACTTAAATATTACACCGCGTTTTTTTACTCGCCTCTAGATGTCCCTCTCAATAGCACGGCAATGCATTAGGATTATTTATTTGATTTATTCGATTTATGCAAAAACAATCCCTTTATTCCACAGTATTCAGCGCTTCTTTATTGAGAAAATAAAGATAAAATGCTGCTATAAATGTGGTCAACGTAGAAATAAGTGTACATAATGTACTAATAATTAGCCAAATGTGTGCAAATACAGTTGCTGTTATCTGTCCCGCTAAAATCAATTTAAATAGGTTGACAGCACGGATTTGTTTGGAACTATTGAGGGCTCCATGAACCATGTGACCACATGGAGGTGAGATCGAGTGTCGTAACTCTCATTTTCAACGGCTCTGCCTAAAGCAGATCACCAGAGCTATAAACTTTACTTTGTTAAAATACCTTTGTTTGTTCACTTGACCTCTGCTTTTGAGTTAATACATGATGTGCATGTCAAAACGTATCAATTAATGATTAAATATTATTTTATTAACTAATATAAATATATTTTCTCGTTAAACGTTTAGCCGTTTGGAGCAGTCTGGTGGGTGATTGTGTTCTCCTTGGCAT
>NW_026634195.1:0-34424 GCF_024868665.1 Triplophysa rosa
ACACTTTAAACAGCCGTGATAAATACACACACAGAATTCTAGCGCGTGTCTAACACCGTCTTGTTCGTAGTATCCGTCTAAAAAGTAATTGCCTATGGATACTTCGCCGTAGTTCACGGTGTGGTGAATGTCAGCGTTTCGGGTCTTTTTGAGATACTCGAGCCATTCGATCAAAACGTTGGAGTATGTTTTGCTCTTTTGAATGTACGCATTGTTATGCGTCAGAGCTAGCGTATCTCTTTCGAGATAATGAGCTTTAAAGACCCCCATACAGCAACTAGCTAGCGTGGTAAAGCTGAACGGGTCAAGCTCTGTGCACTCCATGAACGACTGATGGTATTTCATGCATGCTTCACGTAATAAGACGACGTCGTTCACACCATAATCGCGCAACTCTTTCATGAAGTCGAAGATTTTACCTGACACGGTGGCGTACCACGCATCAAACTTGGCCTGGTTTTTGTCGGTCATGTTATCGTAACCGTAGAACGTCTTATCGGGATACGGTTCTACGTATTTCTCGTTTTCCGCTCTGTTGAAATGATGGGGAAAGTAACCCTTTTCCGTAGTGGTCAAGTTTAGAGCAGTGGGGGTCTTGGACAAAGCCATCGGGATGAACGAGTAGCTGTCGATATAACGTTGGGCATACGTGCTGTCGTACATGCAGATTAATTTGCACCCCTGCATGATGATGTCCAACATGAGCCCCGCTTTGCAAAAATATTCCAGAATGAGAAAAGAATCAAATTTGGATGCGTAATGGGCTATAAAGGTGTACCCTTTGTATCTGCGTTGTCTGAAATGGTTGATTAGCGACGCTACGCAGTAGGCACCTTCTGCCACAAATTGCTCTCCTTTAAAGGTGATGGCACATACAAAGTTAGCGACGTGTTTCTCATTTTCATAACGGGTTTCGAAATCATATAAAATATACTTCTCACTAGGATCCTAGGGCGCATGCGGTTGAATAAAGCACCGATGCGATCCTGTAACTACGAGATCTTCGCCGCAATGTAGGCACCGGACGGACGCACATTTGTGTTGTGCTCCAATGCCTTGTCCTGAAATTTCATAACATCTGTTACACAGTTGACAATATCGCACGGGGCCTTTTCTTCGCCGGGGCTGGGCTTCTTGTGCATTTTGTAGCAGTAGTCGGAATTGCAAAATCTCAGACAGTTGGTACAGTGTACAGTTCTTTTAGGGTGTTTGTGACAGTCGAAGTCAAAACACACGTTACAGACACGGCTACAGTGATGATGTTTAACGTTGTTGTATCATTTATAACAGTACGTACACGCGTAGTTGGTACCGACGAACGCCTTTAGATTAAGAATCATATAAAAGTGTTCATAGTGTAAATAGAGGAATACTGTTTTCGAATGAGGTTCCGTCTGATTTGCATACGTTTCTAACGCTCCACCGTTCGTTCTGTAAAAAACGACTATTTTGACGCCAAACAGTCTTTCAAACTTTGCTATGTAGTGAAGACCGATCTTGTCTTGAATCGTAAACCCCGCATCATTTTGGATTACAGCTGCGTGGCTTTCCAGATCGCTCTCAGGTAATTCAGGGTCGAGAAAATGGGCGAGAAAAGCACAAATTATTCGCAATATTGATAGGACAAAATAAACTCATCTTTTTTCTTTTGATCACCTGGTCGAGAGCCAAATCTGTGAGTTTACGACGATGGCGACCTCCCCCTTGTCTGTTCGAAGCCACGGTAGCTCCTATCTCGACCGCGTCATCACACAATAACCTGTCATCGCTCTGTAAAAATTTTAAATTTGATCGGTAAATACATTAACGTCGTAATCATTGCCGGGTGATAATATCGCTGTAACGTCAGATTTAAGACTGGGCCCTCTCAGGGATAAACTAACTACGCTACCATCGCCGCTGATTTGTCTGGCAAACGTCGCGATTTCGTTCATGGTCTCGTGCAGTCGAACGTGATTCGTCGCCAAATCTGTAGCGCCAATATCCCGCAGATTCATGGGTCTTCTCAATTCCACGCTATTGTAAATGAGGTCTCGGTAAAACACGATAACCGTTTATGTTACCGTCATCTTGTATCAAAGCATCGAGGTCGACGCTGCTAGTCCTCTGTGTATCGGAAGTCGAGGGCCGTTCGTTATCGACATTACCTCTAGGGGGAGCCGAGTCAGTAGTCGGGACGATTGTATCTGATAACCCACTGCCGTCTTGTTCGGTGATTGTGTCCCTCGTATTTAATATTTCGCATAGTCTGATGCATGGATTCAAATCTGTACTTTCACGTATCGCAGCTTCCAAATATTCCAAATTAGAAATCTGTTGGGGCGGCGCGGTATTAAAAGTTTGCTCATGTGCAGGGTGTGTATTTAACAGTAGTCGTAGTCTATCGGCGTTATGATGATGGGTCTCTGCGTCCGATCGCATCCTGTAACAGGTCTAAGAGAGTTTGATCTGGATGACAGCTATCCCCGGCCTCTGAACATTTTTCATCGGCCATCCCTCCCGTATGGTTTCGTCACTAACAAAGAGGAATTATGTCACGTTGCATAGCCAATACAAAAATAAATGGTGAATAGATATAAAATGGCAAATATAAAACAGATATAAAAATATAAAACAGATATAGATATAAATGGTAATATAAAAATATTGATTGTAAGATATAGAGATAAAATTGTAAATGTAAAATATCAATTATAAGATATAGAGATAAAATTGTAAATGTAAAAATTGATTATAAGATATAGAGATAAATGTAAAAAACTTATAGCGATCATTGGTCAATATAAAAATAGTGACTATCTAGAAAATAGTACGGCGTTTATAGCACAGAGGAGTTAAACTATTAGACGCCTTTCTCTCATCTGTTCATTTGATGACTCGAGCAAACGGTTGAAAGATTTCTCCAGCGCTTCGTCGCGATGATTAACACCTTCGATAAAAGCATACAATCTCATAAGAATCGTATGTATCTCTCCGACAGAACCCCACAGTCTGTCAACGGACTCATGTAAAGGAATATTAGACTCCCTTAAGATAGCGTTGAGTTGATCTAGCGAGACAGTATTTTGAGCTTGAAGAGCAAACGGTGTCTTGTGTACCCCTCGCCGATGATGACCGTTCGTCGGCGGCGATGTCTTCTTGTTCGGCTAACGGTTTCTGCTGACGCGTTATCGGAGACCTCTCCTCTCGCTCACTGGACCAAGACGAACGCTCCCAAACGTTCAGCTGTGTATCTGTCCAGTTAGACAGATCGTCACCGGATCCGCAACTCCTTTCTGTTAGAGTAAACATAGCAAAAACAAAGATGAACGACACCAAACCGCAATGGCGTAACTATGTTAAATGCTAGCCATAGTTTACCGATGAATAATGACGGCTCTGGCACTAGGCTGCCTGCGTCACCACCCGTGGTAAGATCACAACTCCTTTCTGTTAGAGTAAACATAACAAAAACAAAGATGAACGACACCAAACCGTAATGGCGTAACTATGTTAAATGCTAGCCATAGTTTACCGATGAATAATGACGGCTCTGGCACTAAGCTGCCTGCGTCACCACCAGCGGTAAGATCACAACTCCTTTCTGTACGAGTAAACATTGCAAAAACAAAGATGAACGACACCAAAGCACAATGGCGTAACTATATTAAATGGTAGTCGTAGCTTACCCATTAATAATGAGAGGTCCGGAACCGCTCTGCTGGAGCCAACCTCCTCTTCAGACGCGGTAAGATCTATCGACGCGCTGCTGGAGCCAGCCTCCTCGTCATGTGTCAGGTCAATAAAAACCGGTCGCTCTATAGACCCTTGTAAATCTAGACGGAGGAAATAGTAGTTAGATGGCATGTCACAACGTATAAAAAATATATATATTAAATAAAATATATGCCCTGTTACGACATACAAAAATAATAATAATAATAATATTAATAATTAAATAAATAAAATAAAATCGCTCAGTGCATGTCAGCAACCCCAATCTGGCTTTACACAAAGCATGGGAGAGACTACGTGAGTGCTATGCTGCACCAGAAATTATTGAAAAGTCACTATTTCAGCGGTTGGAGAATTTTTCTAGGATTTCAGCTAAAGACCACACCAAATTACGTGAACTCGGAGATTTGCTTATGGAAATCCAAGGTGCTAAAGAATATGGTTATCTCACAGGTCTGTCATACCTCAACACTTCACGTGGAATTTGACCAATTGTAGACAAGCTTCCATATGGGCTTCAAGACAAGTGGGTGACTTCTGGGTCATTCTACAAGGAAGACAACCACGGTCAATTTCCTCCCTTTGAGTACTTTTGTAACTTCGTGTGCCATGAGGCAAAGAAGCGAAACGACCCTAGCTTTATGCATCAAAGCAGTGCTCCAGTACCTACAAAGCCTGACAGATCAATTGTGAAGAGTTTCCATACCAACAAACCCATCTCAGTGCATAAAACAGATGTGTCTGCAGCCAATGACGACCCTAACAAAAACTGTCCATTACACAATAAACCACACCCTTTGAAAAGATGCAGAACATTCAGAAACAAGCTCCTAGGTGACAGAAAAGCCTTCCTCAAAGAGAAAGGAATATGTTTCAAATGCCGTTCTTCGGTTTCTCACTTCGCCAAAGAATGTAAGTCTTCTGTGAAGTGCACTGAATGCGGCAGCACCAATCATGATGCGGCCATGCACCCTGGCCCATCACCTCAAGCAGCTAAGGCTCCTTCACCATCACCAGAGGACGGCGGGGAGGGAGAAGATCATTTTAACAGTGCTGTTGTCAGTACAAGCTGCACAGAAGTTTGCGGTCCAGGACAGTGGAGCCGCTCATGCTCGAAAATCTGCCTTGTAAAGATGTACCCCAAGGGTTCCAAGGACATGGCCATCAAAGCCTACGTAATTCTGGATGACCAGAGCAATCGTTCATTGGCCAGACCAGAGTTCTTCGAGCTGTTCAATGTGGAGAGCGAACCATTCTCATATAATCTCAGAACTTGTTCTGGCATCATAGAAGCATCTGGCAGGAAAGCAGAAAAATTCCAGATCAAGTCACTGGATGGAAAAGTTCTCATCTCTCTTCCACCACTCCTGGAATGTCATGAGATCTTGAATAATCGGTCTGAAATTCCAACGTCAAGTGCAGTTCTACACCAGCCTCATCTCCAACACATTGCCAAACACATTCCAGAACTGGAACCAGGAGAACAAATACTTTTGCTACTCGGAAGAGATGTCATAAGGGCACACAAGGTCAGGCAGCAGGTCAATAGACCAAACAACGCTCCCTTTGCCCAACGTCTGGACCTGGGCTGGGTAGTAATAGGAGAAGTATGCCTGGGTAATGTACATAAGCCAATGGTCAACACATTCAAGACCAACGTGCTGGAAAGTGGTCGCCACTCAATCTTTCAACACTGCACAAGCTTTATGCAGATCAAGGAGATGCAGCAAAGCTGTAACATGTCTGGCAAAGCTACTGAGAAGACGCTAGGACAGGCAGTGTGAACTGAGAATGACAACAAACCTGCTCCATCCGTGGAAGACACAGCTTTCCTAAAAATGATGGACGCAAATGTCTACAGAAACGATGCTAACAGCTGGGTAGCTCCTCTACCATTTAGAGAACCACGCCAGGCCTTGCATAACAACAAAGAGCAAGTAGTTAATTGATTTACATCCCTGCAACGTACCCTGAAGAGGAAACTTGAGATGCAGCAACAGTATGTGGCATTCATGGAAAAAGATCTTTGTTAACGGAAATGCTGAGATAGCGTCACCACTGAGAGAAGAGGATGAATGCTGGTATCTTCCTATTCCTGGGGTCTACCATTCACAAAAACCCAATCAGATCAGGGTGGTCTTTCATTCCAGCGCTTGATACTCCGGTGTCTCTCTCAACGATGTGCTCCTCACAGGCCCAGACCTCAATAACTCCCTTGTGGGCGTCCTTCTGCGCTTTCGGAAAGAGAAGGTTGCAATCCTAGCGGACATTTTGCAGATATTCCACTGTTTCTTGGTGCGTGAAGACCATCACAACTTCCTACATTTTCTATTGCACAAGGACAAGGACGTCAACAAGGAAATTGTTGAGTATTGAATGAAGGTCCACGTCTTTGGAAATGGGCCATCTCCTGCAGTGGACATTTACGGGCTGCGAAGAGCCATCAGAGAAGGTGCACAGGAGCATGGTGCTGATACCATCAAGTTTGTGGAAAGACATCTCTATGTTGATGATGGTTTGGTATCTGTACCGTCTGAAACTGAAGCAATTGATTTACTCCAACGAACACAGGCCTCACTAGCAGAGTCAAATCTCCGCTTAGACAAGTTTGCTTCAAACTCTCAGACAGTCATGGAAGCTTTCCCACCCGAAGATTGTGCTCCAGTAATCAAGGACCTAGATCTGAGTGGAGAAACTTCACCCACACAACGAAGTTTAGGTCTGCTGTGGGAGATCATGACCGACACATTCACCTACTCCGCATCGACCATTAACAAACCATTCACCCGCCGTGGAGTCTTCTCCACTGTCAACAGTTTTATTGATCCTCAAGGTCTACTGGCACCTTTCACGATCCAGGGAAGAGCCCTTCTCAGAAAACTTACCTCTGAACTGTCAGACTGGGACACGCCCCTCCCGGAGGACAAACTAAGCAAATGGGAAGCCTGGAGAGATTCTCTCCAAGACCTAAAACTGCTTCATGTTCAGCATACATACACAACAACCTCACTCACTGAAGCAGTGTACACAGAATTGTGTGTGTTCTCAGATGCATCGACCAAGGCCATAGGTGCTGTGGCGTATCTGAAAGCACTTCAGAAAGATGGAAAAATTGAAGTAGGATTCGTTATGGGCAAGGCAAAGCTAGCACCCCTGTCAGAACCTACAATACCAAGGCTTGAGCTGTGCGCTGCTGACTTAGCAGTAGAGATGGCAGATCTCATCTAAGATGAGCTGGATCTAGAGTTGAACAACATAAAGTTCTTTACAGACAGCGAACTGGTCCTTGACTACATTTATAACGAGTCAAAACGATTCTATGTTTATGTTCACAATAGAGTCCAACGTATCCGTCAGTCCTCAAGACCTGAGCAGTGGCATTATGTACGTACAGAAGAAAACCCTGCAGACCATGCGTCGAGATCCTGCCTGACGCAGACTTCATGGTTCACTGGTCCTTTCTTCCTACATCAGCCACCTGCAGAGAAAACACAAACAAATGAGACATTTGAGCTAATTGAACCTGAAAGGGACTCAGAAATCCAGCCACAAGTACAGACATTTGCTACTAACCTGGAAAAACCAGAGCTTACCTCTGACCGATTCCAACGGTTCTCCACCTTCACCTCCCTAGTAAGAGGAGTAGCATTTCTAGTCCACATGGCAAAATCCTGCAAGCACACAAACCAATACAGTAAATGCAAAGGTTGGCACCAATGTGACTTACCTCGTACTCCAGACGAAATAGACCAGGTAAGGAATGTTATCCTTAAAGCAACACAAAAAGCTGCATTTGCAAAAGAATTGTCAGCCCTCAAAGCTAACCAAGCAGTATCCAAAAGTAGCTGATTGCGGAAACTCAGTCCGATCATGGATAATGATTTCATTTGCGTTGGAGGACGACTAAAGGACTCTCAGGTTGAAGAGTTTAAAATAGTTAATAGATTTAAGGTTAAAATTTTTCTAACATGATGGAAACAAACATTATGTATCCCCAGTCTGTGAAAGCCAGGCTTAGCATGTCATTAGTATGAATTAGCATGTCACTAGCATGAATTAGCATGATGCTAACATGCTTGGCTTTCAAATATCACACATTCACCTGGAGACACACACATATCAGCGTGAGTTTGGCCAGGCATTAAGTGACACCATACGTGGCTGACTTGTTTGTGGTCTTCGAAGTGAGGCAATAGAAAAGCGATTACTAACTGAAAGTAATTTAACATTGCAAAAGTTGAAATGGCTGCAAAAGAGGCACAACAACTAAGTGCATCTGCTCAAGTGCACATGGTGTATTCAGACTCAAAGAAGGCTACATCAGATAAACCTTGTTATTGCTGCAGTAATGTGGGGCATCTGCCTGAAAATTGTCAGTGCAAAGAGATGACCTGCAGAAATTGTGGAAAGAAAGGCCACATTGAGCGTGGTTGCAAAAATAAAAAGGCAAAACCAAGCAAAAATGCAGCATTTAAAAAGAAAAACAATCAAAATTCAAACAGAAGCATGTGAATCAAATTGAATTGTGTTCAGTGATGAATTAGGCAGTATAAAGGACATTGCAGTCAAATTAACTGTGAAACCAGGCAGTCAGCCAAAGTGTTTGAAAGCCTGACCTGCGGCATATGCAATTAAATGCAAGTTAGAAGCTGCATTAGAGAGACTTGACAAGGCAGAAGTTTTGAGACCAGTACACACGAGTGAGTGGGCCACGCCAATCGTGCCAGTCATAAAGAAAGACAGCTCCCTTCGATTATGCAGAGATTTTAAGGTGACTGTAAATCCGGTTCTGACGGACTGAATGGGGTACAGTGTTACATTGATGATTTGTTGATTGCGGGCAAGGATGACTATGAACATCTGTGTAATCTCGATGCCACCTTGCAGAGATTGCAGAGTTTTGGACTAGAAAGACAAGTCAAGAAAGACAAGTGTGAGTTTTTCTGCCCTTCTTTTAAATATTTGGGGCACGTAATTAATTGTTCCGGACTCCACAAGGCACCCTCGAAAATGGAGGCAATAGTGGAGGCGCCAGCTCCACAAAACGTGAGTCAGCTTCAGTATTTCTTGGGGCTATTGACTTACTACGCGAAATTTGTGCCTAATCGACTGAAACCATTGCATGAGCTATTGAACAAAACCAAAAAGTGGGAATGGACAAAAAAATGCGAGGACTCTTTCAATGAGGGCAGTGGTATCACACATCATGCCATCTGGGGAAGAAAAGCCCATCACTTTCGCATCACAAACCTGGAACAGGCAGAATGTAACTATGCTCAAATTGAGCGGGAAGCACTTGCCATTGTGTTTGGAGTAAAAAAAATCATCAATTCTTGTTTGGAAGGCGATTCATGTCAGAACGGATCATTGACCTCTCACGTCCATTTTTGGCCTGCCTTCAGGCATCCCTTCATTTGTAGCTGCAAGAATCCAACACTGGGCCCTTCTTCTGTCAGCGCATCAGTATGATATCAGGTATAAAAGATCAGAAAATCATGCCAATGCAGACGGCTTTCTCGGCTTCCATTGCCCACGACACATCCAGAACCAGCAAAGGCCGAAAATTTCTACTTCAAGGTGGTTGACAATTCCCCTGTAACAGCAGCTCAGGTAAAAAAAGTACACACGTCTAGACCCAGTAATGTCCAATGTGGTAAATCTAGAGGCGAAATGGGTGAAATGTCACCGCTCTTAAAGCCTTATGTGTCCAGCAGGAATGAGCTAACAATAGAGACTGGTTGTCTACTCTGGGGCTCAAGAGTCATCATTCCGCCACCACTGGAGGAACTTCATTCTGGGCACTGCGGGGTTGTTCGAATGATGGAAATAGCTCATAGCTACCTTTGGTGGCCAGGTGTGGACTCAGAGATTGAGGATAAAGCAAAAAAATGCAGTACATGTCAGATGCTGTGGAATACCCCTCAACCAGCACCGTTACATCCCTGGCAAAGGCCTGAGGAACCGTGGGTAAGAGTCCATTTTGCAGGGCCGTTGGAAGACCATATGTTTTTAGTTCTTCTTGATGCCCATAGCAAATGGCCAGAGGTTGAGGTAATGAAGAGCACTTCATCAGTGACAAGGTGGGATCTCTTTGTTCAATTTTTGGGCATTTTGGCTTGCGACAGCAATTAGTCAGTGACAATGGGCCTCAGATGGTTTTGGAGGAGTGTGAAGCATTCATGAAATCCAATGGAATATTGCATATCTGATCAGCTCCTTATCATCCGTCCACTAACGGTCTGGCTGAGAGGTTTGTTCAGACAATGAAGCAAGCTCTTAAGTCGACACAGGGTAAAGGATCACTGAATCAACGCCTCAATACTTTTCTCCTCTCTTACAGAAACACCCCCATGCCATGACCAAGGTGACTCCTGCTACTGTTCCACGTTCAAAAGACAGCTTCGCACTGTTTGGATCTGTTAAAACCCCAGAAAACAAAGCAGACTTTTCAAGTGCAACAATTTCTGCAGGTGGAACGACGTTTAAAAGGAAAACATTGTTGCTTCAAACCCGGCGACAAAGTGCTAGTTCCAAACTCTGGAAAGGGTGTCAAGTGGCTACCAGCAGTAGTGATTGCACAAACAGGGCCAGTGTCTTATGCGGTCGAACTAGATGATGGTCATCTCATCTGGAAAAGGCATGATAACCAATTATTAGCTGCAAATTCATGTGACAGCTCAGATGTTTCTACAACGACCAATCCTTCCTTGGAAATTGCACCAACCATAGAGGATTCACGGACTAAGAATCTGCCAAGTCAGGAGGACAAGTCTGCCAAGTCAGGTGGACATCAGGTTCCAAAGCAATTGTACTGACAGGCACGTTGACATTACTTGCGTATACATTTGGGCAGTCTTAGTCAAATCATACCACGAACTGACATAGATTTGTGGGGGTATGGTTACACGAGGCATTACAGGCAGGTCTTGGTGAGCATTCGCTTTTAGATAGAATGCATATTTTGTTCCGACACATACATTTTTGCAATTTTACGTGTCTAATACATGCATGGGCAACTGATAACACACCAAAGACACAGAAAAACACGTATTCGCGCCATATGACCCCTTTTATACTGGTGCGCTGTCTGGCAGATTCTGACGCAGCCTTTAGCCCATGTGTTCACCAGACGGGACCGCTGAGCCGTGTTCCACAGCCAGAAGTTGTCAATCTATACTGGACGTGTCAATACATCCATTTCAAATCGCACCAAAATAGTTTATAGGCCTTTATATGAATAAGAGGGTGATTATATAATGTAACGCTAGACAATGATGACATAAAAATGGATGTTGCGTTAATGCCGTTAAATATTTTTAACGCGTTAATCTGAAAAAATTAATCGCAAACATTAATGCGTTAACATTGACAGCCCTAATATAAACACAACCAATCATCACTGAGTATCAGTGGCGGCTGGTGCACAATTTTTGACGGAGCGCAACAAACCATTTGACGTGATGTAAACGTATAATCACTGCTAAAAAAAGGTTTAACTATCAAAGCACAACAACCATAGTTAGTGAAAAAGTTTACAAAATCTATATATAGATATAAAATATAACGGCACCTTACAATTTACTACAGTTTACTAGTGTAAACACCAAAAAGTGTACTACAGTATTACAGAGAGTAAACTGAAAAATAACAATAACAGGGATTATTTACGCAGTGCACAGCATCCAATGCAAATAGCATCACTGATTATAGTGGGTTTTCTGTTTTGTCACGATGCTTGCATGCAGTAAGTAAGAAAGTAGGAGGGTCTAGGGCGCACAGAGCTGTGCCTGGCGACGTTCTGACGCGAGCCAATTAGAGAGCAGCCTCACGTCACCTGCCTGCCAAAAGTTTGTGTACCTACATAAACACTAATTTGTCCGATGCCCCGCAGGTAGAATACATATGTATCGAAAAGAAAGCTTCTTTGTTTGCCCTTCCAAAAGATGAGACAACAAAATACTAATGGTTACATTCCAGAAGAGTACAATCCAAATATTCAAGTGTGTGCAGCGTATTTCACAGATGATTGCTTCATGAACCTGGGAGAGATCAAGGCCGGCTGTGCAAGAAAGTTTTTGTTAAAAAGTGGGGCAAATACAACCATTACAACTTTGCAAGGACAGTCTGATGCTTCAGATTTGCAGCCTGTAAGTATATTTTCATTGTAAAAGACTTTGTTACGGACTAACGTGAGTTGAGTTTGTCGTGTGTTTGTACCGCATGTTGTGTCTTTGTGTGATCTGATATGCAGACACGCGCTCAACGTGAAAAAAGACAACATAAGTCCTAATAATCAGTAATAATGTTCCAACTGGAGAAAACAAATGTTGTGTTTATAATGGGGTTTATTGTCTTTGTTGAATCGTGACGAGACATGACGTAACACTGGTTGATCACTAATGGCAAATCTTTATACTGTCGTATATAAAAAGTAAAACGGTTAGCTATAGTTTTTAACTATTTAACATAATATGTTTTTTAAAAATCTTACCAATTCTTTACATCCTGCTCAAGTCGCGCTGGCAAAGTTGATGTATCGGCTTGGTCATCTTCATTTTCCGGATCAGATTCGGGCTCGAATTGATAAGGAAAGTATGAATGACATTTTATCACCTGTCTGTACAATTGCTTGGGAACATGATGTTCCGAATATGGTAAGCGTTACATTTCTGTCACTCGTTTGCAGTAATCGACCAATCACTACGCACTGGTTAACTGGCCAATCATAGCACACCTCGCTTTTCAGAGCGATGAGCTTTGTAAAAAATCTGCGCATTTCAGAGAGGTGGTTCAAAGAGGACATTCAAACATACATGGTATGTGGAAAATATAGCGTTTATTTTTAACCTTAAATAGTGTATACACATTGCATTACATCTAAAACGAATGATAATATTTGTTTTAGCCGTGTCATATGACTCCTTTAACCAATACAATTTTAAATAGTACTTTGAATGCTAACACAACTACCAGGTGAATATAGTCTGAATATATCGGTTTATTTCAAAATAATTTAGCAATTTATAATATATGTTCAACTTATGTTTAACAGTTTTCTTCTCTGCATAATTTGGTGGGGCAGCACCCCTGCGCCCCGTATTGACCAGCTGCCACTGCCACAATTTATACTGAGTAGTATAAAGAGGAGGCCGTTCTCATTTCTTAGTATATCACACATTCTAGACCGCCATCAGCCGGCATGTTTGAACCCTGAATCTTAGTGTAAAGTAAAATGTGATTGGCTGAAGCTAGAATTGGTCAACGAAGGCAGAAGTTACCCAATTGGCTTAAGTGGATAGTGGGCGGAGTTCACCTATTTTTGGATTGTGTGCACGTCTTGAAATTAGAAAAGTTTCAAAATCCACAAATGCACAGAGAGCGATCCACAAATGTATGCACTGATCCACAAATACGTGCACTGATCCACAAATGCTTGCAGCGATTCAAGGGTATAAAAGGGAGACGGCGTACTTCATTCATTCACCTTTGTTCTGAGGAGCCTGAGACCTCTCACGACTGCTGCAGCGGGCAGCACGCGTTGTGGCATAAGGGACACAACGTCTCGTTCCCTCCATCAGGGAACTGAGGTTACATCCGTAACCAAGACGTTCCTTTTCTGACAGTCTCTCGACGTTGTGTCGAGCCGACAGATGGGGTTCCCATGGAAAACACCATGACGCTGTGCCCCGTCACAATCTCTAGCGAAGTGACGGTGACTGGGCTGGGCGTGTCAGCCGTGAGCGCTACCACGAAATTGTAACTTACCAGTGGATAGGTAGGGGTCCCAGAGCTTCTTTTGAAGGTGAGAAAGCCCCTACCTTCGGCCCTCACAGGCGGCGGCCTTGTTTCTCCAACAGCGAGAAGCCGCCCGGTACCGTAAGGCCACTGGGTAAGCGCTACTTCCTCAAATGGGGGATGCGCTACAGAGACCACTTCCTACTGTAGGGAGGAGCTTTAGTGGAGATACCAACATGGTCTCGCCGTTTAGGGGAGAACTCATGGGAAAAATGTGCGGAATGAAGTAGTTTACCGCGAGGTGGAGGTCCACCTAGGGAAGGTCATGGGTTACCAAGGTGGGAACCAATCATGAGGATACATCAGACGGAACCGCCCTGCTGGGGGGTTACAATGTCCGGTAGCACTAGGTCTGGTTAGAGCTATGTTGTGGATAACTCAGTTGGTACCTGGCCTAAGGGGCAGGGCTGCTCTGCCCAGCCCGCCCGCAGGAGGTGCTTGCGCTTAGTGATGGATGGAATGCCTGTTTTTCACCCAGTGGGGGAAGAAGGGGGGGGAAATAGCACGCTGACCCACCTAGGATGGGGGAAGGTGCTTTCGCAGACGTACGCCCTACCGGCCGCCGGTCTTACCTGATACCCTGCAAGACTCGAGCTGATACCAGTTTTACGCGGAGGCTGTAGAACCTCGCGAAGGTGTTGGGCATAGCCCAACCCGCAGCTCTGCAGATGTCTGCCAGAGAGGCGCCTTGACCCAGTGCCCACGAGGAGGCTATACTCCGAGTGGAGTGAGCTCTCACTGCCAGTGGACACGGGCGATCTTAGGACCGGTACGCCGTAGTGACGGCGTCCATGATCCAGTGCGCCAATCTCTGTTTGTGGCGTTTGTTGCCCTCCCCTTCTGCTGATCTCCAAAACAGACAAAGAGCTGCTCAGAGCTCCTGAGTCTCTGTGTGCAGTCCAAGTAGAGGCGCAATGTGCGTACTGGACACAACACGGATGGGGTTGGGTCTTCCTCCCCGGTGGGGAGTGCCTGTAAGTTCACCACCTGGTGTCTAGGGGGAGTGGTGGGAACTTTGGGCACGTAGCCGGGCCGGGGTCTCAGGATAGCGTGAGAATCACCGGGCCCGAGTTCTAGGCAATCTGTGGACACGGAGAATGCTTGCAGGTCCCCTACCTTCTTGAGCGCCATCAGGAGAGCTGTTTTCATCGTGAGGTGAGAAAGAGCGACATCTCCGAGGGGCTCGAAGGGGGCCTCTTGAGGCCTGCCCGGACCGCATCAAGGTCGCGAGAGGGTACGGAGCACGGACAAGGCGGTAGCCTTCTCACGCCCCTTAGGAACCAAATGATCAGGTTGTGCTGTCCTAGAGATTTACCAGCAACTGGGTCGTGATGAGCGACAATGGCGGCTACATACACGTTCAGTGTGAAAGGGGAGAGATTACTCTGGAGTGTCTGGAAGGACAGCAAGTTCCCGATCGAGCAACTCTGCGGGTCTTCTCTTCGAGAAGAGCACCAGAATGAGAAAAGGCACCACATATAGGCATATAGCCACCAAGTGGCCAGGGCCCTAACCTGAGTGATGGTCTTAACCACCGCAGGGGGTAGGCCACTCAGGATCTCCTCGTCCCGTCCAGGGGCCAGACATGGAGGTTCCAGAGGTCTGGCCTGGGATGCCATAACATGCCCTTCCCCTGGGAAAGCAGGTCTTTCATCAGGGGAATCGGCCAGGGGGGAGCTGTCGTCAAGAGCATTAGCTCCGAGAACCAAGTCCGGTTGGGCCAGTACGGCGCAACTAGTAGCACTTGATGCTCCTCTTCCCTGACCTTGCACTGGATCTGTGCAATGAGGCTCACTGGGGGGAAGGCGTACTTCCACTAGTCCCACAACCAGCTGTGCGCTAAAGCATCAATGCAGAAGGGGGCCTCGGACAGGGAGTAACCTAGCGGGCAATGGGTGGTGTCCAGGGAGGAAAACAGGTCTACCTGAGCCTGCCCGAACTGTACCAAAATGAGCTGGACTGCGCGGGGGAGGAGTCGCCACTCTCCACGAGGCGTCAACTGACGAGAGAGCGCATCGGCTGTCTGGTTCAGGTCGCCTGGGATATGTGTGGCTCGCAGGGAGCTGATCACCTGCGGACTCCACAGGAGGAGGCGTCGGGCGAGTCATGTTAGCTGCCGTGAGCGAACGCCACCCTGGCAGTTGATATACGCTATGGCAGTTGTGCTGTCCGACTGGACCAGCACGTGCTTGTCCTGCACGAGAGGTTGTAGCCCCTTCAGTGCAGGTAGGACATCCAACAACTCTAGGCAGTTGATATGCCCGCGCAGACGGAGGCCCGTTGCACACTGCACCCCAACCCTGCAGGGAGGCGTCTGTGGTCACCACGACGCGCCTCGTGACCTGCCTGAGAAGGACCCCCGTCCGTAGAAAGGTCATTGAAGACCAAGGGGTTAGGGTGCTTCGGCAGAGAGGCGTAATCACCATCCGCCCGCTGCCGGTGTGCCACGCTCTCCAGGGAACTCGACTCTGTAGCCAGTGTTGCAGCAGTCTCATGTGCATAAACCCGAGGGGTATCACCCCCGTTGAGGATGCCATGTGCCCAGGAGCCTCTGAAATTGTTTCAGGGGGACCGCTGACTGTTTGAAATGTTCCAGGCAGTTCAACACTGACTGAGCGCGCTCTGTAGTCAGTCGCGCTGTAATGGAGACAGAGTTGAGTTCCATACCAAGAAAGAGAATGCTCTGCACAGGGGAGAGCTTGCTCTTTTCTCGGTTGACCTGTGGTCCCAATCGATCTAGGTGCCGAAGCACTAGGTCCCTGTGTGTACATAACAGATCTCGCGAGTGTGTCAAGATGAGCCAGTCATCAAGATAGTTTAGTACCCGCACACCTCTCCCTGAGGGGAGTGAGGGCGGCTTCCACGATCTTCGTGAAGACTTGTGGGGACAGGGACAGACCAAAAGGGAGGACTGTGTACTAATATGCCCGACCCTCGAAAGCGAACCGTAGGAACGGGCGATGACAAATGAGAATCGAGACATGAAATTAAGCGTCCTTCAGGTCGATTGCCATGAACCAATCTTGACATCTGATAGATGCCAGGATGCGCTTCTGCATGAGCATCTTAAACGGCAGCTTGAGTAGGTGCCTTTTCAGGGTACGCAGATCTAGCGACCCCCGCTCTTTTGGGGACGATGAAGTACGGGCTGTAAAACCCGTTGAACATCTCGGCTAGAGGGACGAGCACGATCGCTTCCTCACCAGAGGGGTGGCGACCTCGGCCCGAAGCCCAGGAGCATCCTTGCCTCTGACTGAGGTTTGAGAGGATGCCCCAAAACGTGGGCGGGCGTCTGGGGAGTTGGATCGCGTAGCCGAGACGGATCGTATCCCGTAGTCACCGTGACGGTTTGGGAAGTTTTTGTCAGGCTCCCAGGGACCGAGACAGGGAGGCTAGGGGTATGTTC
This sequence comes from Triplophysa rosa, assembly GCF_024868665.1. NCBI lineage: Eukaryota > Metazoa > Chordata > Actinopteri > Cypriniformes > Nemacheilidae > Triplophysa > Triplophysa rosa. Next base: position 16,916 of record NW_026634195.1, read on the forward strand.
TGCTTCATCGACCTCCCGGGGGGTGGTTCGATGGCTGGCAGTGTGGATCTCACGCTGTGGGGAACCCCCTGGAGAGGAGATCGGCTCTGCTGATTTACCTGCCTGGCGATGATGTAGCACATTGCACCGTCGATTGAGAGTGCTGAGGGCTGCTGATTATCCTCAACATTGGGTCTCGCCGCAATGTCGAGTTGCCCAACACCTTCGTGTAGAGGGTGAGATCGGCTGTGATAAACACCCAGACGATTGGAGCCACGCTTAAACCCGAGGTACCATGTATCCAGCCGCGAGCGTTGGGAGAGGCAGTGCGGTGCACTGCAACCCAATGCCGGCCGCCCAGGAAAGCATGGCTGACATTTCGACGTCCACTTCTTCCTGGGCTCGACCCCCCGAGGGAGGGAGCTCAGATGAATCGTAGGAGTCAGATGCCAGTAAGTCACCCTCCGATGCTGCAAGGGACATCTCATTATCATGCACCGTTTCCGAATACGTGGTTGAGGAACAACCGGTGGGACCGTCTCATGGGGAACGGTCTGACGAGCGAGACGAGGTGCGAACGGTCCACGAGCCAGTGGCTGACGGATTAGCGCTCACAGTAATCCTCATATCACCCTCGCTGCTCGCCGTAGCGGACGGCAGGGCCGTGGCCACTGCTGTCACGGAATGGGAAGCCGACGAAGTGGTTCCCACGCGACACAGCCACCCGTGACGCAACGTCTGAATCGTCAACCGCCCGCAGTGTGGGCAGGACGTATCCACAAGGGCTGCCCCAGTGTGCTGGAAGCAGACATAGTGTCCGTCCCCCTCCTCGATGAGCGTGTTGCACCCACGAGAACAGCGGGACATGCCACGCTGGAGAAATTGGCTCTTTTAGAGAAAAAAACTCAAAAACTTCTGGAACTGCCGAGACGCTGCAGGAAGGGACAGTCCGCTGCAACACGTCGTAAGATTCCAGCAGTAATTCGGCGTAGAGTTTGAAGTCTCAAAGTCGATCATGTGTGAAGGCTCCAAAGAACAAAAGATGAATGAATGAAGCACGCCGTCTCCCTTTTATACCCGGATATCCGACACAATGTCGAGAGACCAACAGAAAGGGAACACTCCACACACACAATATGCACACGTACTAACACACATAGAAATAGACACACACACATGGACGCGCAGACACATGGATGCGCACACACACGTACACAGACAAGTATGCACACACACAGACATGCACGCACACACGGTGAGAGAACACATTTAAGATAAAGGAGAGAGAAGCAGAGGTCAAATATAACAGACTATAAATTCCTATATGCAATATTAATTAAGTAAAACTTTAAAATTCTAAAGCAGCTCCCCCGGCCAGGCAAATAGTGCAAAAAACAGTATGCAAATGGTGGCGAGGAACCCAAAACTCTAATCGAGAAAAAAACCTCAGGAGAACCCAGGCCCAACCAGGGGATTCCAGTTCCCCTCTGGCAAAAGCTGCTGCCTCTGCACAAGCTCGACAGTGCTTGCACAACAAGGCTAAATAAAAATAAATATACTTACTAATAAGGTAAATTGTAGTTTTAAGATTATCATTAATAATCTAATAACATTTGAAATTTTGTGGTGAAGACGTGTCAAGAGACCGTGCCCTCATCTGTATGGGCAGGTGGTGCAGCGCCCCTCCAAAATATTCATTCACAGAAATAAGGAACTGTATATAAACTGAATCTCGCAAGACTGTTAACTCATAATTGTGTTCTGAATTATTCATCATTTTATTTCGGGGGTTCTTTTTTTATTTTTAGTGGTAAAATGAGACGATTATATGCAGAAATGTATCGCTTGGCTTCCGCAGATGGGTTAGCAATGTAATGAACTGAAGGCAGGGCAGAAACACCTTCAGCCCTCCCAAGCTCAACAGCGCCCCATGTTTTTCCAATGTAAATATTTGGCGAGAAATGGAAGTGCAGCCTGGTCTGATAGACAGCCATATGGGCAGAACTGTGGCTGCCCCTCTAGTTTTTATGTTACATGAATGTAGTTCCAGACAAAGCTATATCAGTCAGCATTAGTAAAGTGTATGTCAGTCTGCACGAGAGCAGGAGTTCAGCAAATTAATCAGATCAACACAGCGAGTGATGCAAATTTTCTTGAAGGTAATAATTAATCTAGTTTCTTTCATTAAGGAAATTAAGCATGGTTTTATTATTGTAAAAGTGCATTAACCCTGTTTTTGGCAGACTGGTTGCCAATTGTACACAGTTTAACCACATGATTAAACTATGCTTTCTCTAACACAATGCAGTAATCTTAAATTTGCTAACATGAAGCAGCGACCAAATGCTTATATAAATAAATCGCCATCGCATTATTAATTATAAATCCTCTTGTGAAAAGCTTGTAAAGAAATATAACGTTAAGCTTGTTTTAAATATACAGAAGGTCTACATTCTAGAAAGCGAAACCATTGCAAAAGAATGAACAAAAGATAATTACAAAATATTACAAAACCAAAAATTGTATATTAAATGTTTTGGTCACTCTTTAGAATAGGGACCAATTCTCACTATTTACTAACTATTAACTATGACTTTTGCCTCAATAAACTCATAATTACTGCTTATAATGTAGTTTTTGGGTTAAGGTATTGGGTAGGATTAAGGGATTGGGTAGGATTAAGGGATGTAGAATAAAGCAATGCAGAATAAGTCATTCGTATGTGCTTTATATATGTTAATATACAACCAATATGCACGTTAATAAACAAGTAGTTAATGATGAATTTGTGTACCTTAATATAAAGTGTAACCAATGTTTTTGTTAATACCTGTACATGGCTCGTTTTTTTATTAACCCAGTCCCCAATGCAGTCAGTTACAGTTAATTGTTCAGATAACTTTGTTTTCCAGAATTTTTAAAAACGTGTTTTTATCAAACACAATAATAAAACATTGTTATGTGTATTTTAAGATTTCATTCAAAATGTGATTTTCGAGCCTGCTAATCAACATTCGAGCGCTCCCTTCAGGCTGAATAACGCAAAGACACTAGACCTCTGACAAAAGCATTCTGTATGTTTTCAGTCATTTAAATGTTAAACTTAGACTTAAAGCAGTTGATTTTGTATATCCTACGATATGATCCAGAATCTGCCCCACCCTAAATACAGCCATGATCTGCTACTGTGTGGATTTTTTAAAAAAATTGTGAAACTATTTTAACATTTTTAGTAAAAGCCCAAAAAACATTGTATGGGTCAAAATTATTTTCTTTTATGCCAAAAATCATTAGGATATTAAGTATCCTAATGTTCCATGAGGATATTTTGTAAATTTCAAACCGTAAATATATAAAAATGTTAATTTTGTGAGTGGATGGCCTGCTTCAGTGCCTCTGATTAACAACTTCAAAGGCAATTTTCTCAATTTTTTTATTTTTTGAACCCTCAGATTCCAGAGTTTTAAACGATTGTATCTCCGCCAGATATTGTCCTTTCCTAACAACCCATACATCAATAGAGAGCTTAATTATTCAGATTTCAGATGATGTAAAAATCTCAATTTCGAAAAATTGACACATAAGACTTGTTTTGTTGTCCAGGGTCACATATTTTCTAATATCGTGCAATCAGTGCTGTCCGCTAGCAAACTTTAGCAATTTTTTTTTTGCAAACGTTAAAAGAACATCACCGTAAATACAAACACAAGATTGAATGTAACATACATAAAATGAAAAATTGTCATAAAATCCTTATTAATGGCAAAATTTACTTACATTTGGGTCTGCATGCTGGTGGATGCTGCATTTTGGGTGAGCAGCCATGTTGGAAATATCTCTTAGCTTTTCGTTTGAAGTGAGGTCCCGAAAAATCTTCATTTGAAGGGCTATCTGGCCCTTCCCCTTACCCCTACCCCTCCAACCAAAAGAGGATTGAGACCAGAGGTGGGTAGAGTAGCCAAAATCTTTACTCAAGTAAAAGTACAAGTAACTTGAGAAATTGTTACTCAAGTAAAAGTAAAAACACATTTTTGAACAAATTTCATGTTTTCTCGTGTTGTGTCACGTGTGTGTTGTGAAACGCTCTTACTTGTAAACAAACAGTAAACAGTGAACCACACGCCCATCAACAAGTTTTCTTCCTTCTGTTCTTCAAATGTATATTTCTGCAAGCCCACGTCTCTGTGTCTGACAGGTAACGCATATGTTGCTGTGTCTGACGAACAGGTCGCACGGGTGCGCGTAAATGGCGGGCATTTATCATCGCTGGCAAACAATATGACACATTTGCAGTTTTGATTGTATAGATATAGATTAATATCCACTTCATCCAACGCTCTTTGTGTTCTGCGTGTTCTTAAGTTTCGCGCTACGAGGAGTGCGTAATCCTGCTTCAGATGATTCAGATCGTGCTGCGAACTGAACAAATCATTTGAACTGATTCATTAGCCTATTCAAATGGTTTTGCCCATTTTTCAATTAATGCTTTCAAAAGAATCGACTCAAAAGAATCACTCGGGAATGCCCATAAAAAGAGACGACAACCTTGAAATAAACAACGCGTTTTAAAAAGCATATTTTAAAATGAAGGAACGAAGGAACGTCACGCAATGTAGGTTATGTAACGAAGTAAAAGTACATTTTCTATTAGAAATTTACTCAAGGTAATAGTAAAAGTACACACTTTTAATTTTACTTAAAAAGTACATATTTTGCAAAATGTTACTCAATTAAATGTAACGAAGTAAATGTAGCGGATTACTACCCACCTCTGATTGAGACACCCCTACCCCTTCACGTGAACATGCCAAACGGAGGGGTAGGGGAAAGTGTAGGGGTAAGGGGTAGAATTGGCATTGGGCCTAAAGCTTCAATTTACTACCCCAAAAGTAACGGCAGAATAGAAAGGTTTCATCGCTATCTAAAGAAAGCCATCAATGCAGTTAAAAGTGCAGGAAGGAATTGGAGAGAGGATCTCTCAAATATTCTTCTTGCCTACTGATCTAGACCACACAGAGCATCAGGTGAGACACCATCTTATATGATGTTTGGACAAGATGTACGCACAAAGTTGCCAGCCTTCAACACAGAGAAAAGAGAAACAAAAGACATTAAAAGTCATCATGAAAGCAACCAAGATAAAATGAAACAGTATGCAGACATGACAAGCCAAGCCAAGCTAAAGAACACAACTTTAAGTTGGGAGACATAGTATATGTGCAGAAAAACAAAGTGATCAAGGAATTCAAAAGACAATGTTCACGATTCCTTAGAAGAAGAGCCACAATGTTCTTAAGTTACAGTACCAGTCCCATCTTGCAAACTTGTGACTACACATAGCGGTAGAGTTGTCAAGAAACCTCTTTAAGGACATGATTATGTTTTCAAGTTATTTATTGGGTAATCTCTGAGACTGAAAAAACTACAGCTTTAGTTACAAGGATGTTTAAAGGAAAAGTTAATCTCAAAATCAAAATTGTGTTATTTTTTACATAGGCAAAACCACATGACGTTTAACATATTTTTAGACCTCCCGGCGTCTTCGGAAGACAAATAAAGATATTTAGGTGACATTCGAGAGATTTCCAAGCCATCATGACATCATGGTTATAGTTGCTGTCAAGGTCCAGAAAAGTATTGAAGACATCGTTAAATCGGTCCATCCACTCATAGTGTCTCAAAATATTTTTTTTGAAGCGACGAGAATACTTTATTTGCGAAAAACAAAACAAAATAACAACTTTAATCGATATATTTTCCTCTGTCTTGTCAGTCTATAGTGCGCATTCACGAGAGCACTTCGACGCATGTGCATTCGGTGGTGGCCGACGCCGGCATTCTGACTGACAACCCGGAAGCGCAACTCTGTGTTCACAAGCAGACGCACGCTGTATATAAGCTGATCTTCACAAAATGTCTGATGATTTCGATATTGAGGAAGACTTGCACTTTTTTGCTCAACCGAATGCACATGCGTCAAAGTGCTCTCGTGAACGCGCACCACAATATCCATCTAATATCCACAATATCTAGGGGGTAGCTTGATAGATTCATGGTGATCCTGAGAGATGATTGGTTTCCTGAGTAAAATGAGCCCACCCGCTTGTCTCTGACACTGTGCTGCGAAATGGCAGTCAATAGGATCGGTTGCTTGGTTGCTCGTGGTTGATAGGGTGTTGCTCGATAGCTCAACTTTGATCCTGAGAGACTGATTGTCTCCGCTTATCTCTATGACACTGTCCAGATATACCATCTGCGCCTTTTATAATGGCAGTCTATGGGCATTACCTTCCCCATTATAAGACTATGGAGAAATTTTGGGTGACTTTTAGTCCCCAGGGCTACAATTTACACCCCCTTGTGAGGTATGTTTTTACAGAGCCTGTCAGTTTCTTCAAATGTGGTAACCCACGTGTTTCTATCGAATCCTTACTCAGAGTTATGACCAGTCAAAATTTGTTGCAATGTTAAATTTATGGAATTTTTGGTGGTTTTGATAGTCTGGGTTTTGAAAACCGGAATCCAGATTAGTTGGAAAATATGTAGTATACTTCTTCAAACCAGTCTGAAGGTCTGTGAAAAGTTAAGTGTATGTGGCTTAAAAGCTCTAGGAGTTAGATGCACTAATTTTAGTCTCAGAAGAAGAAGAAGGAAAATAAGTTTATATAGTAGATCAGTATCCTTTGTCAAGCAAAAATAATAACAGCCATGCAACCACGTGCTACATTTTCAGATGAAACGGTGTTAAAATATTGACATCCCATGAAAGGGCACTTTAAAGAAAAGTGGATGCCTGTGAAGTATTCATTCACAAATTCAAACATCTAATATTAATTAGATTAGATTAATTATAAATGTTAAGAGTTATAAAATGTTAGCAAACAATAAAAAGTATGCCTTAATATAGTGGATTCGTGTGAACAATTTATTAATGAATTATGAACGTTAGTAACCTGTGAAAATGCAACATTAATAAATGGTTCACATGAATCCACTATATTAAGGCACACTTTCATGGTTTTCATGGTAACATTTTTAACTCTTAACATTTTTTTTCCAAGTTTGGTGTTTTTAAGTTGAGAATTAATACTTCACAGGCATCCACTTTTCTTTAAAGTGCCCTTTCATGGGCTGTCAATACTTATAAATATATGATTCACATCAGAGATGTAGCCTTGTGAGCAAGCTTTCGGTTTCTACAATAAATAATAAATAAATGTTTTTTTGTTTTTGGTTAACTATTGGAAGTAATTGAATAATTAATAAAAACATCATAAACAAACAAGTTTACAACAACCTTTGTGAATTTAGTGTGAAAAAGTGATCAAAAGTTTGATGAATTTATCTTGGTAAGCAAGAAAAAACTGCTTTGGATAAGCATCATGATCTGAAACCATTCTGGAGGGCATCGTAAGACATTCGGAATCGGAAGAGGTAAGCAACATGGTTTGAAAAGTGACATAATATATGAAATATACAATAATAAGAAAAACCTGCTTTCGAGTCAAATAAATAATGAATAAATACGTTTATTTAAGCATTTATAACATGCAAGTTAAAAATGGCTTACTATTTGGCAAGTATTTAGTTAGAATCCCCTTTTTATTTATGCAGTTATAACTGCTTTATAATGCATTTGTAAATGACTTATTAATCATTAATGAACACATTTATAAATGCTTTATGAAGGGAACCTTAATGTAAAGTGTTACCAAAAAATGTTTTAAGATGTGAATTATAAGCAGGAGTTTGAGCCTGCAAAATGCACGGTCACCCCTGCTTTTTAGCCTTGCATAGGGGGAGACTAACAGTAAATGCTCAACAGACCTAAGTGTTCTAGATGGAACATGTGGCTTTATTAGGAAAATCTTAAAATCAATTCTAAAACGAACAGGTAGCCAGTGGAGGGATGCTAATATAGGTGTAATATATTCTCGCTTGTAAAATATATTGTCCATGCGCCTACTCATGCTAATAACAAAATAAAATAAAACTATACTGCCATTATCAATAAGTAATGGCAATGCATAAAGGGCAACACAATTTTTGTAATGTCATACAAATACACATACATCTTGCATAGTGATGATTGAAACAAAATTACATTTTATTATGTAATTACATACAAACTATTATGTTGGTTCACTTACTCAGCATGATTCTTGATTGCACTGAGAACAGAACTACACCTGTGTGCCCTTGTACGATGTGCTGGCGAGGGTGATAGTCACATTCATAAAATTAAATTAAATAAAAAATAGTAAGCATACATTGATGAAAGTAAACGGATAGGCAATTCATTTCTTTATGCAGGCACAATGTATATATCTGTTGATAGGCCACATACCGAACGCATTTAGTGCATCATAAACATTTACACCTGAAATATCTGTGAACAGCATATGTTTAGCACATTCCAAACATTTACACCTGAGGAGATAACTGTAAACACAATCTATGTGTCACATGCAGTGCTAAACGAGGCACGCAAGAGGTAATTCAATTCAGAGTCTTTATTATTAAATCCACAGAGAAATGTGAACTAAAATGTTTGCACTAAATCACATTATAAACAGAGAAGTAGTGTCAAAAGCTAACCAAAACTGAGCAAATATTAACAATATAATGTAAATAAAACGATTGTGGAAAGTTCATGCTTTTCTATGACATTGGCGAAGAGGCATGTAAATCACTCAAACTATTCACCCTCTGAATGGCGTCTGGGTGTGTCACATCTCAGGTCATTAGAAATAATGAAGTGAGGCAGGAGAAACTGTCCCTCTCCTTGGTTTCATGCAAATATTTGTTTTAAATATGACTTGTTTCATTAAAAAGTAGACATTTCAAGCTTTCTAAAGATATATCTCTCGTGTCTTTTTGGCAAGTATTCGCTGAGTATATGACAGTTTTCCCCTCCCAAAAGTGCTCACATGGTAAAAAACAGAAGAGGAGGGAACAGAAAAGGGAGGAAGGTGGTTTTAAAGGGGGACCCCTTTAAGGCGGAGTTGAAATTCTAGAAGGCGTGAGCAGCCAGGGTGGAGCTGAGGAGCTATGAGGCACCTCAGAAGCCGAAAGAATGTGCTTAGCCAGGAAGCTGGGAGGAGCCAGCAGGGACAAAGGAACTAAGGAGCTGGGTGGGGCAAGTAAGGACGAAGGAGCCAAGGAGGGTAGGACCAGTGGGGAATCCAGAAGAAATAGGGTGGGTGGGACGTGGGTGGTGGTACAGGGCCATCCAACAGACCACATTGAACAGGGACGAGGAGGAGATGTCAGTAGTATATATGCGGGTCATAGTGTCAAAATGATTGATGGTGACCTTTGACCTTTGCGGAGGGGGGTTGAATTACTTCCGGACCACCCATGTTGCGAGGGACTGCCCACTTTGCGTTGACCTTTGACCGTATCCGCCCCTTAGTGTGGTACCGCCCACGTCACGTTGAACTTTTGACCGTGCCCTCACATCCCATTTTTCCGTGGCATGTATTTGGACATGTTTTTGGACATGTTTTTATGAGGTTGACACGTATCTTATGCGTGAATAAATAAAGCAACGAGTGATTAAATAAAGAAATGATTAATTAAATACATGAATAAAGCAACGAATAAGTAAATAAAGCGGTGAATAAATAAATAAAGAATTGGTTATATAAGTGATTAAATAAATAATGAACCTTTCTCACACGTGTCTAATTGTACAGGGGCATCCATGAAAATGGCTTGACCAAATAAATGTTTGTACGTGTGCACAAGTGTTGAGCGGTTACCTTCCAGCGTTCATGTTTCTGAAAAATGAAAAAAAATCTGAGTATCCATTCTTCAAACTGTGTCTACAACACTGTATAATTAAAGCGCATGTTTTTCTTAACTGCATGGAGCAGTGTCTTTAAATGGTATCCATGATGTTCCCCCTATCCTGACTGTTTTCCTTCTGTCTGACAAGATGCCAGTGCATCCACCAACCAAGGGTGAAGAAAAAAAAACATCTTTATTGCTAGTGTTCATAGCATCACAGCAGGCAGTTGGGTGATTCCTTAAAACCCATAAAGCAGATTTTGATTGAACAGCAAGAATCCTTAAATTGAATGTACGTCATGTTAATTTCATGAATGTTTTTTTATATCATCCCTCCAGGTTGTATCATAAAATAAGTTTGCATAAGGTTTTCAAAATATTTTTTCTATTTTTTTTTTTTAGATTAAAAATAAAAGTGATTCTATCAAAGGTATACCCTTTAACATAATTGTTTATATGATTCTAAACTGATATTCTTTAGAACATTTAGAACAGTCAAATCTCACACATCCTGTTATTAAGAGTTGTCTTTGCACATCTGTTTTAGTGGTTAGTGTTAAACTGTGGCAACCCCTTAACACCTAGACACTATTCTAAGATTTACTGACATATAGAGCAGACTCTGAGTTCTTTTCAGCGTCAAACCTCTTTATTAATTTGTGTTGGACATCTGATTGTGTAGCAAGGAAACTCAAGAAGTAGACATTCCATCCTACAGTAAGTGTTTCTGTTTACTTTTAGTTTAAACAAGGTTTTAATTGTTGTTGTTGTTAAACAGTTTGCTTTAGATCCAAACTTTACACGCACAAAGTATACGTTGAATCACCTTTTCTTCATTTTATCCTCACCATTTTCTTGTTTTGTTTTTGAGTGTCTATTGAATATACTAGGCTATATTTTCTTACACAAAGCAACTGAGCAATAGAGGTCTTCACTGCAAGGATATGAAGTAAATAGCTTTATATATTTTTTTTTCATACTCAGATCAGACAGGTTGCGTGTTGGATTGTGTACTACAGGTAAGTGGTAAAATGTAGTTAAATTTAGAAAACTTTTAAAAATATATCCTTAAAATAAACCTAAAAAGTGGCTAAAGCATGCAAGAAAAATGGTCAACTTGTGCCGACAATGCATTATCTGAAGCGCTGTGAATTAACTTCAAATGAGCAAAACATTCTGTATAGTGCTCTCAAGATAGAGATGCTCCGGTTTCAGCTTGAGTGTTCCTGATTTAAAAGTTTATATATCATATTCAGCCAAATGCTTGTGTTTTCATCTTTTCTTGACTGCTCTATAAGTACTTTCAAACATACATTGCATTTTAATTTGCCTTCACCTTGTCTTTCAGTGATGTAGACTTGCATCGGCATATGAAGGTAAGCCCACATTCATTTCAATTCTATTCAATTTTATTTATATAGCGCTTTTCACAATGTGCATTGTTCCAAAGTAGCTTTACAGGAGCAAATAAGAAAAACACAGAAAGGTAAAACACAGCACAGTGCATGGTGTTTATAGACCAAGCAAGATCATTATAATAAATAATATCTAATAAATAAATAATTGCAGTCTCCCGGTGAGCAAGCCAACACTGCACAGCTCTGCTCCACATGCATTACCCATTCCAAATCTCACATGTCAGCAAATGACAGACGTAAAGATACACTTCTCAAACTGCATGTCCGCTATAGACCAGTGCTTCGGAAGTCGTAATTTAGTTCACACTTCTCTAATAACCTGATGTGTGAATATAATTACTATGATACCCTATTTATCTTAATGAACAGATTTACCTTAAGAGCAAATGATTAAATCCTAATACCAGTGGTGGACAGTAACGAAGTAAATTTGCCTGACTACTGTACTTAAGTACACTTTTTGAGTATCTGTACTTTACTTGAGTATTATTTTTTCTGAGTACTTGTACTTTAACTTCACTACATTTGAAAGACAAATATCATACTTTTTACTCCACTACATTTATAAAAAGGTCCAAAAGTAGAAAATGGTTTCTATGCAGCGGGTTTTCCTGTTGCGCAATTTATCTGGCTTGCGATCTGCTAGGACCTTTTACTGTTGCCAAGTATTTCAGTTTTTCTATGCTCGCCGTTTTCCGGCAAGCTTTGAATGGCCATTTGGCAGTTTTTTAACGGAATCTGGCAACTCTGGGATCTTCCCGCTAAACTAATGTAAACGTAGGCGCTGCTACACCATTGATAGCGCTCTAAAAAGACAAATAGAACAATAAAAGACGAAAAGGCACATGTTAAAGTGTGGTGTAATCATCTGTGAGTTACGATCAGTCAAAGATCATAGAAACATCGTCATGAAAATGATCGGCATAACGGCTAAACGGTAAATAAGCATCACATACACCTTGAGCTACGCGTGCGTGTTAACTTCTGATCTGCTGCTATATCATTTAAAGCGATTTGGAGAATGAATAATGTTTTTACTGAAGTAACTATAGTGGAAGTATTGCTGTTGAAATAAAAACAATAGAACCCTGCCCAAAATACAACATAAAATTTAATGGATTTAATGGTTATAATGGGAATTGTACTATGAATACTTGTTGTCTAGTTGTATGTAATGGATTCTATTGATGGGATGGTAAATCCTATTGGAATAAAACCCAAAACACACTACAAAGAGGAATTTAATTTAAAAATCTCATTCTAATTCAAAAATTCATTGTTTTTTCAGCAGGGATGGTATTTGCAGTAAAACCACAGTATCAACATATTTACCATTTTCTATATATAGGAACCATACTCCAAAGTGTTTATGATTCAGACATAATGTGTCTCCAACAACTCAATCAGAACATTGGTATGGTATGACTAGGCCTGTTTCAGGAAACAATTGACGATTTAAAATCTGAACAGATGAAAAATGCATACTGCATTATAAGAACATAGTTACATTTTAATAGTATTTAAATTTAAAATGTATCTTTTTGATATGCCAATATAATGTTTTACAAAAATAGCTCATGCATACTAATAATACAGAACAATTAATATTCATACTTTCACGGAAAAAGGGAATCACACGCAACGATAAAAAGCTGACATAACTCCTGTAACCTAATTACATGTAGCAGTTTTCATATGCGTATAATGCAAGCAAATAATATCAGTAGTAATAGCAAATAATAGCAAGACTTTTAAATGTTTCAACTATTCCATGTATGTAAGACAGGTTTTTTGCCAGATCAACTTCACTTTCTTTTTCAAGGAAGAGATAACCTAAATGCTGTGTTTAGTAAAAATACACCTATACTGTAAACTACACCTTATCAGCCTTACAGTATATTCAACTCACAGGGCCTGAATACACATTTTGTGAAAAACTGGTGACAATGTACAAGAATAAATATCACATACACGAATAACAAAAATAATAGATAGGTAATAAAATGGGAAAATTAAGAAGAAGTAGATTTTGGATGTAAAATCTGTTTTTTATTAAATCAAAGAAAACATACAAGAACCCAAGAACATGACTTCAAACAAACTAATAACAACGAGATCTCGTGCGAAAAATGAGACAACGATACATGACGATTGAACATAAACTCAAAACAATGACAGGTGAGAAGTTTATATCGCAAGACTGTTTTGTACGAAATAAAATAACTGTTAAACTAATTACAGCTGAGAAGTGAAAAAGTTAACAAACATAAATATATTAAAATGAAAACTAAAAAATAATGAAATCGAAAGACGTGTCGATGTTATCGCTGTCTGTAAATTATGTTTGAAAATGAAGAAGCTGACCTACATTTACTGGCTAGCAATTGAAATGTAGACTAATGCTTAAAGCGGAGGTATCATGCTATGTCATGCATTCTGACTTCTTTACACTGTTAAACACGCTGGCTTCTCATGCTTAATATGGTCAACTTGTTAAAAAACGAGTTGGACGTATGACGTAGTATTTCTGTACTTGATACACTCCCCAGCCCCCCAACTTGTTTGGAAAGTTTTTTTCTAATTCTGGATCCCTGTGTCGTCACAGGGATCCTATTCCTTCTATTGTCCATTCTCCGGAAAAGCAAGGCAAAGGCGAAAGAGCCCGCCCACGAGCCAACCGACGAGCGAGACCCGCTTACCATCAAGATTGTGCGCGCTGTGTCAGGATCAGTGTTGGGTGTAACTAGTTACTAAGTAATTAGTTACTGTAATTTAATTACTTTCCCCTTGAAAAGTAAAGTAAGGGATTACTCTTATTTTTTCTGTAATTTAATTACAGTTACTTCTGATGTAATTAAACTAAATACTTTGTGTAATATGTGTGTGTGCAGAAGAGGAATTTACATCAAAATTCAAAGTCTAACTTTAAAATCCGTGCTTTAATGTATAATTCTCACATTTGTAATTAATAATAATACTTTATGTAGTTTTATATTATTTATTTGAATGAATTAAAAGAGCCGTTTCATGTCTATCCTTGAATCACTTAACTCATCAAGGTTGATGTNACAGTATGAAAAATTGACCGTTTACAGCATTGTCCACCGTTAGCCTACACGGCTACTGTCAAATAAGTTATGACTGGGACTTCCGGTGGTTCACAGGAAGTCCCAGTCGTAACTTATTTGACAGTCGGTCGGTAGGCTACTAATGTACAAAACACTTTTCACACAAGAAAAAGCACTAGAAAATGTTCCCTAGGTTCCAGTAAGCCACTCTCTCGGTATGTGAAACAGGGGCCAACAGACTACCAGAATATAAAGTTTGGGGCCCCTCGATCCCACTGCGGCCCAACGGCTGCTGCCGACACTCTTAACCTATCCCATTCATTTTCATGAGCTCACGGTGGACTAATGGGACAGAAAGGTCTGATCGACCTGCAATTCACGTATATGCCTCGTCACGGGCCCTGGGTCTGTTCTGGAGTTCCGCGCCCCTCGGACCTCGTTGACCTCTCACTTTGCCCAAAAAGACACCAGCAGCCTACATATAGGTTGCGAATGTACGCTCTGGAATACAGGGGTCAAAAGGTCACAGGGTCTTAACACTCGCCACGGTATACCCTGGGGGTCTCCCAAGCCGGGATATCGAGTACCGTGGTTCTCGGTCACCTCGAAGTATCTTTTTCTTGAAAAAAGATTGATCCCTAATTTTGTTCAGTTTGCTCATTCAAGAGGGTCTTTCAGGCTATGAAATGAAGAAGCCTGCATGAGAGACTTTTGCAAACCGCACTATAAATGTTTCCCACGGTTCTAGACAGCCACCCTCACGGTATGTTAAACAAGGGCCTACAGACTACTAGAATCTAAAGTTTGGGGCCCCTCGAGCACCCGGGGTCTGAACGGGAGCCGCCGACACTCTTAACTTATCCCATTCGTTTTCATAAGCTCTTGATGGACAATTAGGGTTGGGGTACAGAATGGTCTGATCGACCTGCAATTCACGTATATGTCTCGTCACGGGGCCCTGGGTCATGTTCTGGGGTTCCGCGCCCCTCGGACCACGTTGACCTCTCACTTTGCCCAAAAAGACACCAGCAGCCTACATATAGGTTGCGAATGTACGCTCTAATACAGGGGTCAAAAGTCGTAGGGTCTTAATACTCGGTACGGTATACCGTGGGGGTCTCCCAAGCCGGGATATCGAGTTCCGCGTCCGTAGACGCTTCCGGAGACAGATTTCCACCTGGAAAGCAACTGCCTCAGAGGCCTTCGCAGGCACAAGTCCCCATAGAGATCAATGCGAGGGAGAGAGATGTATGAAAAATAATAAAAAATATTAAATTTAATATCCCGACCTAGCCCTCTCGGTATGTCGTCGAGGGCCAACTGACGCAAGTTTCTGTAAAGTTTTCGGGCTCCTGGGGCCTTCGCGGGTGGTACGGGAGCCTCTGACACCTGCAACCTATCCTATTATTTTCATAGGTGCCTATCGTACAGAGACCCCCGAACGGCCCGGGGACTCCGAATGACCCCGATTCAAATTCCGTAGCTGCTCGCCACCCCCTCATTCGGTTCCCAAAGTTTGAAGTCGGTACGGCCTCGTTATGTACTATATAGCACGTTTTGGGGACGTTGTGGGCCGTTTATTTTTCTGGAATATTTTTTGTGATTTTTTTTCGATCACTTGCCGTACACCGAGGGTACGGGCTTCGGATATGTGGTGCGTGAGGGTGTGAAGAACCAGCATTCAAGCCCCGAGGTTTCTGTACAAGAATAAAGCAGAATTTTGCTGAAAATGCTGTTCAGAGATGTATTTCTGTGAAAAGTGCATTTGTAAGCAAAATAAGCATTTTAATAGCCTGAAGTGTGCAATATACCAATATGGGGTGCTTCTAGGATACATAGCTGTAGGTTTGTCATACAAAAGCTGTTTACAGTCTTAAAAATTGACCTTTTACAGTCACATGGCCCATAGAGATCAATGCGAGGGAGAGACGTATGAAAAATAATAAAAAATACTTAATTTCATAGCCCGACCTAGCCCTATCGGTATGTCGTCGAGAGCCACGTGACGCAACTTTCTGTTAGGTTTCGGGCTCCTGTGGCCTCTGCGGGCCGTACGGGAGCCTCTGACACATGCAACCTATCCCATTATTTTCATAGGTGGCTATCGTACGATGAGCCCGGAACGGCCCGGGACTTCGAATGACCCCGATTCAAAATCTATAGCTCCTAGCGGCCCCCTCATTCGGTTCCCAGAGTTTGAAGTCGGTACGACCTCGTTATGTACTCTATCGACGCTGTTTGGGGAGGTTGTGGGCCGTTTATTTTTTGGGAATATTTTTTGTGATTTTTTTCGAGCACTTGCCGTACAGCGAGGGGTACGGGCTTCATATGTGGTGCGTGAGGGTGCGTCGAACTAGCATTCGAAGCCCCGAGATTTTTGTACAAGAATAAAGCAGTTTTTTGCTGAAAATGCTGGTGAGAGACTAATTTCTGTGAAAAGTGCGTTTGTATGCAAAATAAGCATTTTAATAGCCTGAGGTGTGCAATATACCAATGCGGGGTGCTTCTAGGATACACATCTGTAGGTTTGTCAGAAGAAAGTTGTTTACAGTCTAAAAAATTGACCGTTTACAGTATTGTCCACTGTAAGCCTACGAGGCTACTGTCAAATAAGTTATGACTGGTACTTCCTGTGGTTTTGCCAAGTCACAGGAAGTGCCAGTCGTAACTTATTTGACGGGTCCTCATAGGTAGCTAATGTACACACCATTTTTATGCTCCTGGAGCACATCTTTGAGCTTTAATTCACGTCATGGCGAAGGGCTGTGACTCTCATACACTCTACTGTAGGATTAAGCTATATAACTCCTTACTTAGGCTTATAATGACCCTTAATAGGCTTTGTCCATTATTTACCTATGAGGGCCCATAAGATAAGTTACGACTGGGACTTCCTGTGGTCACAGGAAGTCCCACACGTAACACTTTTGGCGCGGCTCCCATAGGTAGCTAATGGACACACCATTTTTAAGCCTCTGGAGCACATCTATGAGCCTTAATGCACGTCATTGGAAGGGCTAAGTCTCATACTCTATGTTGTTAAAGCTATATAACTCCTTACTTAGGCTTATAATGACCCTTAATAGGCTTTGTCCATTATTTACCTATGAGGTCCCATTAAATAAGTTACACATGTACATGCCACACGTAACACTTTTGGACGTCCCATAGGTAGCTAATGGAACACCATTTTTAAGCTTGGAGCACATCTATGAGCCTTAATGCACCATTGTAGGCTAAGCCTTCATACAC